>NC_039249.1:20866487-20996487 GCF_003368295.1 Carassius auratus | reverse complement strand
CCACGAGATGCCACGGCTTTACTTTAAGACTACATCATGCTTTCCACCAAAGGACGTTTCTTCCACAACGCTGTCACCGCTGGCCTGCTCGCCGGGGATTTAAGACACTGATGTCAGCTTTGTGACAGCTGGTTTAAGTGTACAGCTGAGTTTTACAAGACAGGCCCTGTTGTCTGCCCTTAATTAAGGCTGAGAAAATGGGCCCGATTCACAAAAGCAAAAGCTGTTTTGCTGAGCAAAAGGAATATGAAATTATGTGAATGGTTTAGGCATCTGACGAGCCCCAATCACTGTTCTTTTAATGGCAATTTAATGATAATTGGATGTAAAAAAGTACTGAAGGATTTGAGAAGTCAAATGCACTGAAAGAGGCACTATATAATCCCGAAATGGAACTGGAACTACTGACACAAACTGACTCGTGCTGGCAACAGATTCACTAGGCTCAAGTCTCACGAACTTCACAAATACAACAGCTGCACTAAACCATCACCCATTCCGATTACTCTTCATGCGTTCACCTCAAGTTAGTACATTAAGAACAAAAGCCAAGCGGAGATCAGCCTGAACCGGGGAGCCGTGGGTAGGGGGTTAATTAATACAAAGCATTTTTAAGAGAGAGCCCAACACATCCGCACTCAGAAGCAGCGGGGCTCCATGATAAGCGGCTCATCAAACACACAAGTGGAGCTGTTTCTCAGCTGTTCTGCACCCAGATTAATAGCACCTCAGGTCAGGAGGCCCCCTGCGGTTCCTCAGCACCCCGCCGTTCTCTCCAGCCAGATCATTCACTAACGCATGCCACGCTGGATAATTGGGGCACGTCGCTGCGCTCCGCTCACCTGTCTGCTTGCAGGTGCAAAGGTGTCAGTGCCTTTGAGTAACGTGCAAGCTACTCCGACGGTGAAGTCTTACACAGATCCACTTACACGCTGCAGCGTGCAGCTGAAAGCAGCAGGAGAAGCTTTGAGAAGGTAAAGGTGAATAGAAACCCTACAGCAGGATTAAATGGAGGGAGGCGTATCATCCTCTTTTGCAGATGCAATGCGGCAACTGGTAACAACCTGTAACCTGTGCCACCCGCAGCACACTTTGTTTCTTTGTGGCCTTTTGACCATTGCTTTTCTAGTTAGTTTTTTTATTACTCTATTCAACTGCAATAAGGTTCGGTTGTTAATGCCTTAAATGAATAACCATTTACAGCACAATATGAATCTATATGAATTTATTAATATATTATCATGTAAATAATTAATTTATAATTATAATTTAATTCATAAAAATAATGGTAACACTTTAATATAGGGAGCAATTCTCACTATTAACTTCTTCCTCATTAGCATCCCATTATTAACATATTGGCTGTTTATTAGCACTTAAAAAGCACATATTCTACATCCTTAAAACTACCCAATACCTAAATTGAACAGCTACCTCACTAACCAATAAGAAAGCAGAAAAGTAGAAGTTTATTAAGGCAAAAGTCGTAGTTAATGGTTTGTTAAAATTTTTGTAAAGTGAATACCATATATTTAGTTACATACTGAAATATTACAAATGTACTATGTTTGTTTACTGTATATATATATATATATATATATATATATATATATATATATATATATATATATAACATTACTTCATTTTGTTCAGAATTATTGATCAAATAAATGCTCTTAAAACTTTTTTTTTTGGGGGGGGGGGGTCACAGTTTCTGAAGAAATACTTAGCAGCACAATCATTTTCATCTCTAATAATAATTAGAAATGTCGATCTTGAGCAACAAGCCAGCACATCAGAATGATTTAAAGACTGGAGTAATGGCTGCGAAACACTCAGCTTTAACATCATATGAATACATTAAAAAAAATAATAATAAAATAGAAAACAGTTATTTATAGTTGTTACAATATTTAACATTATTACTGTTTATGATGTATATTTAAACAAATACATGCAGCTTTGGTGAGTATAAGAGACTTGCCGACCCCAAACTTTTGAACAACAGTGAAATAAACATCAAAATAGATTAATAAAGTATTTTTCATGCTTACTTCATGAAAACTAACTAAAGTTGTAATCAAAGTGTTATTACCAAGCATGGAAATCACAATCTTAAATCTGCTCTGATATTTCAAATGTTTCCCATGTCGGCAGGAACCCTGGGACTCAGAAAGTCACATCCTGTCTGATTTATTGCACTGCACTTGATAAAAGCCCAGTTAAGTGTGTCAGAATTCATAGTGGAGAGGAGGTGAGAAGGAGAGGAACAGTGGGAATACAAATGGAAGGAAGGCCGGGATTAATTGTCCGAGAAGCGAAATGGCTGTGGTGCGGTTGCTGTGCTTTGAGGGCTGGGGGGGTCTCACTTGTTGTTGGGGTTGAGGTCAGGAGCGGGTCGATTCTAATGGTGTCACCCAGCACGCTCACAATTCCACACTCATTACACCATTCACAATTACTGCTACCTATTTCCCCGAGAGGGCTGGGCCAACCATTATCACGGCGACTCAAATGAAGTGGATAATTGTGTCTCTCTGCGGCACATCAGGAAATGGGGGAGAGAAAGAGAGAGAGAAGATGGAGACAGAGAGGCAGAGGAGGAGGAAAGACAGATGGATCAGGAGGTGTGAGACAGATATCAACAGACAACAAGCCAGTTCAAACAGAAGGAACCCTTGTCACATTTACAAGCATTATTGCAGATCAAGCCATCTAAAGTTGGAATAACTTGATCAATTCATGAGGGAAACACGCTCTGATTCAAGCTCACTAATAACACAACCCTTGCGATCGTCTGTAGCGTACGGGCTCTGAAAACACTCTGTGCCACTAATGTTTAAGGAGTCGGAAAAGGGAATTCATTCATGGGAAATGACCAAAAATAGAGGCGTCTCTCGAATGCTATATTTATAAGAAAGGGAGGCCAACTCTCAGACCGCAATTCTACATAGGCTTGTCAAACCGCGTGCCATTACTACCCCTTGTCTTTGCGCACTTGTCATGTAAGACTTGTACTCAAATGAAATATTTATTCTGCATAATAACTTTCAAAGGGGAATAAAGTATGGAATTAATTATTAATCATATGTATATTCAAAGCTTTTCTTTTTTGGGAGCGTTAGATATTCCCACACAGTGTCAATCTGTCGAGAGGCCCCGATTGAGTCTAAGACTCGGAAAAAAAAAGTATGCTGGTGGAAGATGTTGACGTTCGTAAAAAAACGTAAGCGCTTGCCCCTTGATTTAACTAGTTCACAGGTGTCAGAAGCGGGATGTTTAGCAACACAAATTACACGCCTCGTTTGGCGGATACTAACTGTGCTCTAGTTCTGTGGAACAAAGTACATTTGCCGTGGAAGGGGAGTCAAGGTCAGGTCATCAGCAGACGTCATAAACTCCCATTAACGGGAGAGAGGAAATAAAGAAGGCCACTGATGAGAGGAAATGCGATCTGAAGCGATAGATATCTCATTTACTGCATTCTGCCCCATTTTGACACAATTTGCTTCAAGCCAGTTAATATGCAAGTTATCCATCTGAGAGGGCGTGAGACAGACCATTTCAGTGTCAATTTACAGCAAAAAAAGAGAATGTGAGTACCCTCCATTCTTCAGAGCTCTTTAGTCTAATTCAATTGTACCTTTCAATACCTTATGATATGCAGGAAGTGCTTGGCTCGCCATATTACATTATGGGAGGATAAAATAGTAAAACTGATTTTTTTTTTTTTTTTAAAGACGGCAAGTATGCACTGGGATAAAAGCAGATAAAAAGTCAAGCTTACTTTTGCCTTGTCTGGGGGTTGAAAAGTGGCCATAAGTGCTTTAGATATCGCTTAGCGGTAAATGCAAGGCATCCATCATCTAACTGCTTCAAATAGCAAGGGGAGAAGTTATTCCTTATTGACTTTTTTCAACTCTCTGCCTGACAGAATATTCATAGCCAGCTCTGGACCATCACAGGAGCTCAAAAGGCCGCAAGTGAAGTTGGATGAAGCGACAAATAAAAGCAATGTCAAATAAAGAGGTGCGCATCAATTTGCGTACATATCCTTTTTGCAGTAAATATACAGTGTAAGTAAGTAAGTAAAAAAAAAAAAAAAAAAAAACAAAGCAGGAGTGATGAATGTTTGCACTAAATGACAAAATAAGTCAATAAGATTTTACATTTAATTCATAAACCTCTGTAATTATTTGGGAAATGTACTCACAATTTCTGAATTTTTTTTTTTTTTTTCAAAGTGAATCCCTCACTTATTTTTTCTTTTTTCATTGTCAATAGTGCATAGCTATGAAAGCCCATCTCCACAACAGAATCAAAATAAATGTAAAAATTGTATATATATATATATCTTTTTTTTGTTTGTTTGTTTTTTTTCACAATTCAGAGTTTACAGTATATCTCATAATTCTAACTTTTTGTCCTTACAAATCCCGCAATGGCAAGATATACACTCAGAATTGCAAGATATTGTTAACTCGTAATGGCGAGAAACTAGTCATAATCGTGTGGTAAAGTTGCAATTTCAGAAAAAAATTGTCAGAAAAAAAAAACTGAATTGTGAGATATAAACTCATAATTCTGACTTTTACATCTCGTTTACGTCTCACAATTCTGTCAATTTTTTTAGATTTAAACTAACAAAAATAAGTTTTGAACATAATTTGGGATACAATTAAAACGTGTTTAATCAAAGGTCAGTGAATCATAGGTTTTTAGTGACTTGTTTCCATTAGTCCATGGGTGTAAGAAGAAAAATGTGCATTTAGGAGAGCGTGTTAATACCGGTGAGTGGTTCCATCAGACAAAATCACAACTAACCAGTGGAGTGCATAAAAAAGGTTTGATGCTCAAAGAGAATTTGAGCTTCAAGTCATGCACGGCTTGCACATGGCCAATGCAATAAAGCAAAAGAGAAGATGTGTAGCCCCTGTCTTGAGCATCCTGGATAACAGCAGCATTAAATCAGGGCATTTTAACGCTTTGGCTTTATTCCATGATCTACTAAAATGAAATATTTTATGTATTTGTGTGCTGTGGTCCAAAAAGTCCAAGATAGAGGAATCCCACAGACCTGCAAGTAGCACATTCATTCATACCAAAGGATACGAATGGAAATTTGGAGCCGACTTTAAATAATCCTTACCTAAGCTGTCGCCAGGCATATTTCATAGCATTAATATTTACATCGCATCAGAGTAGAAATACAAAATCTGAAGATGTGCGCTCGGACAAATTTTAAATGCATACATAAATAACAACATCTGGTAGGAAATCAGGTGGCCTACACTTGCCATGCATGAAGGAACAGAAATATTTCAAATAAACTATGTGCTTTTTAACATGATAACCAATAGCATTTTAGCATTAATTTTATAACATTTTGCCAAGGGCAGTTTGTGTTGAAACTTTAATATGCATCTGGTTAACACCTCAGTGTAATGTGTCTGTACTCATGTAGTATGTTGCCAGAGTAATGTACATATTTGTTATGCTAATTACCATGTTTAAGATATATTTGCATTAATTCTTAATTTGCACTGTCCTGCAATAGTTTAGAATTAGCACTATTTTTTATTCTTTTATTTGGCAAGGATACTTTAACTAAGGGATGTAACGTTTCACTCAACTCACGATTCAGTTCAATTCACGATTTAGATTTTATGATTCGATGCACAATTTATTTATTTTTTACAAAATGATATTTAAGGCAAATTATAAATTAAATGTGTCCTTTTATTATTGCTTGGACAAACTGCTGCATGTTTCTTTGTGAAATTGAAATATAATTATAGGTCAGTGGCTTACCCCCAGTTCATCAGTAGAACACAAACAGAGATTTTGGGAAGTGGATGGGAATCATGGCTTTGAGATTCAAAAAGACATTCACAAACAAAACCAAATTAAACCCTAAGGCTCGTGACGGTACGCTGATGTGTAAAAATGATCAGTCTGTGCAAGAAACTGAACAATATTTATATAGTTTTTTACCTCTGATTTTCACCGCAATGTCAGAACACATTCGCATCTTCTTCTACAAACTGCGCGGGAGGTGTCTTTTTCTTCTTCTTTTTGCTTTACGGCGGACCACAGACTTATAAGTGCATTACCGCCACCTATCTCTATATTAAAATAGAAAAAAAATATTTACAATATTACTATTTTAATGCATTTCTCAACAGATATATGCAGCCTTGGTGAGCATATGGGACTTCTTTCAATAACATAAAAATCCAAATGTTCTGAACAGTATATGTGGACTTTTAATTGCATTAACTGAACATACACCCACAACACTGCCTGAACATCCTGAAAGAGAAGACTTTCAGGTTTTCTAACATCAGTTTAGCACAATACAGCTGAACAACGAGAGGCTGAACTCTCCATCTTGTGATACTGGTTATTGGAGATGATGAGCCTCTCATGTCGATGAAAATAGCAACTGCTGCCGCAACCCAATTATGAGCAGAATCTTCCCCGTTTTGTTTTCTCTCTCTTCTTCTTCTTTTTTTTTTTTTACCTTGTGAACAGTAGGTCAGATGGGATCGACCGGGCAGCGGCGTTCAAAACAGACAGCTCGGCCCCTATTTGAGGATCAATAGCAGTTGCTAATGTCTGATCTGTTTCTGTCCATATTCAAATATGACGTGCTGGGACTACAGCGCACGTCGTCTCCTCAAAGTCATGTACGATTAGGCACGCCTGAAAGACACAATGAGAAAGAAACAGTGAGCGAGACAGAAAAGCAAAATACGTTAATTAACGAGGGCCTATCTATGGTTCTGTGTCTCTGATTCAATATTAAAGGCCTTAACCGAATACATTCAAATGAGATCTGTACATATACCGCAATAAAAAGGTAACAGAGAGGGTACTTCCAAAAATGAGATGAAATGAAACACTGACTAAGAACACATTTTCTAGCTCAGTACATCATGATATAGCTCCAGGCGCTACCTTTTGTCTAAATCTCCACACTGACTTAAACTGCGCATTGTAACACGACACCTCTGATTTCATGCAATATGGAGGATTACTGAATTGAATTGAACGCTCAGCGTTTTTGTTCACATTTCTAAATTAGGATTTTCTGTCTCCATAATGACAGAGAAGTCTCTCTTTTTGCCGAATCAATGCCAGCTATTTATATGAACAGTAATCCTTCACCCGGCTCTGATCTGCCAGCACTGTGATGGTTTAAAGTAATGACTAAAAAACAAAAAAGACACCCAATGAATGGAAATTGGCTTCATTCCATGTAAAATAAGATTTCACTCGGCAATCGAGAGACGCGCACAATGGCGAACTACAAGGAGTCTGAAATAAATAATCAATGCGGGCCTAAATACGTGTGCGCGATTGGGGGGGGAGGGGTGGTTAGATGCCCCGCTTTTGTAAAAGTAAAGTGGAAATGGCTTGTAAGGAGATGTTATGGTTATGCAAGCGATTCAAATATCCTCCTTGCTTCTTGACAGAGCAAGTCAGCCAGACAAGTAGGCTATCAGCCAAGAGATCATTAAGCTAAAGGGTTGAAGTGCCATCGCCAATGTGTGGGGGATGCCATGGCAACAAGGGTTCACCCTGCTTGAGAGACAAGATAAAAAACAATGAGAGGCAGGGTGCGGGGCCGTGTAACGATCGGCACTGATCGATGGCTCACTCTTTCTCTCGCGCGCTTTGCCTCTGTTCTTCTCTCTTTACAAATGGAGGGGAAAAAAAGAAAGGGCAGCATCGTTTAGGCTTTGTGGGTAGTAGAGCTTTGGGGGTCCTTAAAACACACAAGCGGGGGGTCTGTGATGATATCAATCCGTGAAAAGTTCCTGAGAGAATGCTTCACACATTTGAGGCACAAGTACATTAAAAAAAATAAATAAAAAAAATATTTCACCATTTACAGCGAGTCGTTACAAACCTGACTTTTTTCTGCTTTTATGGAGCACCCACACAAAACACACACAAAAAAAAAATAATTTTGCAATATGTTTCAAAGACTTTTTTTTTGTCTTTACAATGAAAGTCAACAGAGTGAACCAGTCTAGTTTCCAGAATTAAAAAACACATTCATTTTCTGCACAGAAGAATTGATTTTGAACAATTACTTATAAACTTTTAGGAACAGACCTGCTGTGAGCTACTAGGTTGTTAATCAATGGCACATGCTTTTGTTCAAGCCATCAGTCTGCATTATAATTTATTTTTTTAAATAGTGTTAAACAGCAAGATTCCTGATGGAAAACCACATTAGCCATGATTAAAAAAATTAATAAAACAATAAACACAAAAATACTTACAGACATATACTTATAAAAAATGTGATGTCTGTATAGACAGCAATATATATATATATATATATATATATATATATATATATATATATATATATTTTTTTTTTTTGCTTCAAACCAAAGTTTGCAAACTGTTGTGACTTTTTTTTTATATGGGAAAAATACTTCCAGAACCAAATATTGGTGGCCTCTTTATCACAGGATCCACTGAGGTTGTTTTGGCTTTCCTTGTATAAAAAAACAGCTGTAATTTCTTCCAAATATCTCCACAAAAGAAAAAAAAAGGCAAAAAGGTTTGGAACGGAATGAGGGTGAGTAAACGATGAACTGTGCCATTAAGCTCTCCAAAATAAAGAAGACATCTGCAGGGCTTTCGTATCAGGACAACCAAGCATCTCCCACCGTTCTACCACATAAGCACAACGAACGCCGTTAGACACAATCAGGCTCTCGGCGGCTGGTAGAAGCTCCTCGAGACAAGTGATAAGCACCTGCTCACCGAACACCCTCCTCGACGTCTCTCTGGGTGCGCTCGCTTACCAGCAACATGTCCTGATCAATCCAGTGAATGAAATCTGTCAGGAAATCTTTAGCATTAGGTCTGCCTCCTGAATGGGGATCAGGTCCTTTCAGCGGGGCAGGGTGCGGATGGGTTTTAGGAATCTTCCTCTCCGCATCTCTGAGTGTCAATACGGATTATGAGCATCGCTTTTATCTTTTCGAGCGCACAGACTATTTACTCATTTAAATGGATGAATAAGTGTTTTCCCCCTTCTTCAATAAATAAAAAAATAAAGCGACTTTGAATGCATTCAAATCCTGCTCCAAATTCAAATGCGGCTCCCTTATGCATCCTTTGAGATCTAATCTGTCTTTTTAATCCACACAATTCACTGAGGGCAATTTTTTTACATACTTCCTTAAGACCTGAACGGATAAACACAGTCTAGCTATTGTCAGCCCAAAGCACCTTTCTTCACAACTTAAGACCAACAATTCGCTCGACGATTGACTGCTTGCCAGCACATGCAAAGCAGGTGAGTTTAAGAAGTGTTTTCAGCGAAACTCCCTGAGCCTAAAGAGCAGCAGAAACATAAAGAACTTTATTTACTGCTATTTCAATGGCTACAAAAAAGGCCTTTATATCGCAGCGCCATCAACATAAAAAGAGCCAATAAAACCTGTGAAGAAGCGCCACAACGACGAACAAATAAAAGCAAATTTTGACATTTCGCATTCAGCACATCTCTTTATAGGTCAGAGGCAACCCTGGCCGACCCTGCATTGTTTCTAAATGCCATTTTGCAAAAGAGGATCTCCGGAATTAATTAATGCATGGGTAGCTGCCACTGTCAAGAGGCACGCATTAAAATCAATGATTAATAAATTCAAAACACACAACAAACTCAGAGGGGAGATGAAACTGGTATTGTGTTCCCCAGGAAGTGGCCCCAGTGCGGGTCCTCCCACCAGCGAGGCGGCCACTCAGATGCCTAATGGAAAGTCGCCGATGCCAGCTGTGTGCCTGTGAATAAAATCACTTTAATTAAAGGCATTACAATGAACAGAGAATACACGCGGCAGAGTCGACAGGAAACGGCCCTCATGCTTGACACACACACACACACGCACGCACAACCAAAGCAGCATAATACCTAAAAGGAACAGAGGTCCCCGATGATCTAAACACAAACAAATCGAAAAGCCCCCAGCTTCTTTCTGAAGCTATCAAGCACAACAATTACAGTAAAACACACATAATTACATTACACAGATCTTTCCCAATGTTCTTTATTATCAGGTAATCTGGTCGTAAGGGTGGGAGCCTCCGCGTTCTTATGAAATTTAATTGCCGTTCAGACATCAGATCATTTATTTGCAGACTTCCACAAACCAGGCAAATCTTTTTACTCTAAATGCTTAAGCATAAAAAGAAATCAGCATAAGGATGCTGAACAGTGAAACCGCAAATTGTTCATTCTGCGGCAAAAAAAAAAAAAGATTTCCAATTGTCTGTATACTTTTGAAATATCACGCTGTCAAAACAGCAAAATTACTGTCCACCCCCATAAAACAGACGAAGGGTTCCTCTTAATCTGATATACAACAAAGATGAGCCCTGATTATATTCACCCTCCTCTTCTTGTTTTAAATAGACTGGGAGCAGTGCCCAGAGACAGCTGGGGTGAGCTCAGCCCAGCTGATGCCGGATCAGTGGAGCAGTTTGTCTACTCAACCATAAGGGGGCGGCAAACGCAAACTCACCCAGACATATGCAATTCATTCACAAGCAAATAGCATGCAAATGAAGAAATCTGACACATGCATAACCCTCTTCTGTATTCAATATAAGAGGACTGCACATGTTTAAAACGGTTGTTCTTTGGCTCATAAGCTTTATTGGAACGTGTCATCGTTTAGAGAAAAACATTTAAGATTAAGAACAAATGTTTGTGGAAACGTATCAAAAAACATGCCAAGTTGATGAAGACAAACTTAAGAATATGGTGTGATGCTTAAAAACATAATAGGTATTGGTGACTTACAAGGCATCATTTTCCAGATTATGCTTTACCGCAAACACCCCCACATTGGTTTCCACTGCAGTCTGTGGGTGTATTTTCTGAACTGAACAGGAGGGGAGTATGAGAGCGAGGGGGCAGACTAGATCAAATCAGCATAAAACAAGACAGACTTTGGGCCTGTCCCAAAACACACTTACAGTCTTGGGTGCTTGAGAGCATGTGTACGTGACAGGAAGTTAGTTTGCAAAAATCGTCCAAGGTCTAAAAAAATGCCAAAGCTCAGGTCCCTTAATGCACACTAATCCCACACTATCTTTAACACAGGAGTATTTGAGGCTATGAAAAGTATAATATTTTATTGATCCTGAGATGTATGTGTATTTTGTAAAAACACCACAATTAAATTGTGTGATACATAGGGACTACCGAATACAAATTTAGAAGTACTACATGTACGAAACGTGTTAATAAATCACTGTAAAAACTTAATTTACATTTTACAGCACTATGTTATAAGTGTGTCCCATTGGTTATTTAAAAGTCTGAAACATAGGCTACTTGTGGTCAAAATATGTTGTGCAAGTAGACGTGGTGAAGAGCAAAGGCCGCAATCGTGGTTATTGTTTTTCACAGCTCGCAACTTGTTGCTTTATGGAGTTTTTGTCTACTTATTATTATTATTTTTTTCATAAAGATATTTTGTAGGCTGAAAAATAATTATGTTTTTAAACAACAGTACATTTGCTACACTGTACTTCTAATGATTGAGCTGATCGTTCACTGTACTTCTATCCCTCTCGACCGCCTCTTCGTGTCTGTCAAAACCTAAACATGAAGCAACCCTGAGTAAGGTGTATATGCTAATATATGTCAAACACTAGTCTGAACGCTCTGTACAGGATCTTTGCATATGCCAAGACAGAAGAGAGTATGACTTCAAAGCCTGGTTGCTGCCTAACAGCATCCTTTCAGTACAAGAAAATATTTCACAGGAATATATTATACAGTCAGACATTTCCTCATGATCAGAGTTGTGCAGCATTTGAATTGAAGGATGCAAAATTTCAATTCAAATCTGAATAAAGTAGAATTCCAATGACATTTACTTTAACTTTAATTTCTCATATTCCCTGTTATCATAAACTTAACAAACAACATGTGGGTTAATTATTTCTACATATGCATATATATTATTATATGTAATTTCAAGCATTCATTGGCTAATTTAATTTTACATAACGTTACCAGGGTGAAATAATTATTCGTCATGCCAATTCAAATTCAGCTTCCTGAGATACCTCGCAAGCCACTTATTTAATTCTGAAATGTGCTTAATCATGCTTATATTCACAAACAATGCAGGTAAATTAAGTTGCTGGATTGCAGTTTTTCTTCCACATAAAGTTTGCAACTTATGTTTGTCTATGGTTAGGTTAACGTAACGTTACACAAAATATAAGGGGAAATACTTTTGAAGCGAACTGACCCACGGGTGTGTCACCTTACTAAAACACAATAAATATCATTTGATAACAATGGCTGGTAGAAACTTACCTGATAAATAAAAAATAATAATAATAATTAATAATTAAAAAAAACGCTAAAATCTCGTCACACTTCACATATTCTTGTTTCTGCGCACGAGACGATGAATTTGTGCTCGCGCCCATTCTTGACTTTGGTTGATGACGTCGAGGTGGGCGCCACTCAGCGAGTCACGTGTGTAAACAGATGCTGCCACGTGGTTTGGCGGGAAAGCTTCCGTGACAGTTGAGTTTGACAGCTAACAGGATACACTTCTTGACATAAGAGTGGTGAAAATATATATATATATATATATATATATATATATATATATATATATATATATATATATATATATATATATATATATATTTTTTTTTTTTTTTTTTTTTTTTTTTTTTTTTTTAACAATGTATTGTTTTTAATAAGTGAGGTCACTTTGAAATGACGTGATGAGAAAGTTATTTTGTAGCCAAGAATGCAAAGTAGGCCTTTTGCAATTGTAGGCCTTTTTGTTGTTTTAATTCGTCACTCAGAAAAGATCTACAACAGTAATTTACTAAATATATTAATATAGAAATGAAAATAGTTATATAATATACTAATATAGTACTATAATAATAATTATAGTATTACTATATTTTAATACTATTGCAATTTCGATATTAATAGATTTTGTAAATTATTGTTGAGTGACAAGTTAAAACAACAAAAAGGCCTACATTTGCAAAAGGCTTACTTAGAAAACAAAAACAGTATACATAATGTACATAAAAAATAATAAGATTTTTCAATTATATATATATATATATATATATATATATGTGTGTGAGTGTGTGTGTGTGTGTGTGTGTGTGTGTGTGTGTGTGTGTGTGTGTGTACTGTACTATTTTGCTGTACTGTGTAAATATCAGTTTACATTTCCAAACATTATTTTTGCCATTAAATACAATAATCCAGTGAGATTTTTGTTTGCACAAGAAGTCTGACAGATCTAATCTCTTCATCATCAGTCTGTCTGGAATGACATGAAGAAACAAAACAAACTGAGACAGATTCAATCCAGAAGAACTGTGGGAATGTCTCCAAGACACTTCAAGAAACCTGCAAAGCTACAGTACTCGGCCAAGTTTTAGGCACTTGTGTAAAAATGCTGTAAATTAAGGGTGCCATCAAAAACAATGCAATAAATAGATGTTATTAAGTAACCTCTATTAACTTAACTAAATTAAATCCACATTTGGTTAAAAAAGCTTTTGTCCTAGGTGCACTTGTGCATTGCTTTTTCAGGCAGCTTTGCAGGTTTCTTGAAGTGTCTTGGAGACGTTGCCACATTTCTTCTGGATTGAGTCTGTATCAGTTTTATCTGTTTCTTCATGTCAATCCAGAAAGACTGATGATGAAGAGATCAAATCTCTGTGTGGAGCACTGGCTGCTGGCAGACTCCATGTGCAAACAAAAATCTCACTAAATTATTACAATTAATGACAAAAATAATGTTTGGAAATGTAAACCGATATACTGACACACTACAGCAAAAGATAGAAATAAGTAACTTAAAACAATATTTGTTGGTGAAAATACTAGTGGCCTAAGACTTTTGCAGAGTACTGTTCATCCCTGTCCACCATCGACTGCACCTCAAAAGACCACTCTCTCAAACTCCTGAAGTTTGCAGATGACACTACAGTCATCGGTCTCATCCAGGACGGCGACGAGTCTGCTTACAGACATGAGGTTTAGCAGCAGTCTGTCTGATGTAGTCTTAACAACCTGGAGCTGAACACTTTCAAAACAGTGGAGATGATCATGGAAACCTAGGAACCCCCCCCCCCCCCTGCACTTCCCCCACTCACCATCATAGACAGGACTGTGGCTGAAGTGGAGTTAGATTCATGGGAACCACCATCTCTCAGGACCTGAAGTGGGACACTCACATTGACTCCATCGTTAAAAAGGCCCAACAAAGATTGTGCTTCCTTCGCCAGCTGAGGAAGTTAAACCTGCCACAGGAGCAGCTGAAACAGTTCTACTCAGCCGTCACTGAGTCTGTCCTGTGCACTTCAATAATGGTTTGGTTCAGCTACAAAATCAGACATCAGAAGACTTCAGAGAATGGTTCAGACTGCTGAAAGGATTATTGGTGCTCCCCTGCCCACCCTTCAAGGACTGTTTACCCCCAGAGTTAGGAAAAGGGCTCAGAAAATCACTCTCTAGATCCCTCTCATCCAAGTTATCCCTTTTTTCAACTTTTGCCATCTGGCTGGTGCTTCAGAGCTGCAAATACCAGGACAGCCAGACACAAGAACAGTATCTTATTATTATTATTATTATTATTATTTTACAATCTATTTTAAAAACAAGTAGTGACTGGCAACTGGGATAACAATTTTTTTTTTTTTTTTTGGAGTGGGGGGTGATGATTATAAGACTATACTGTATAAAGAGACCCACTTAACCATGTTTTTCCTTTTATTATAACAATATTGTATTAAAAGAAAACACAATCACTTCTACCCCATTAGTTGAACTGTTCTCAGTGAAAATGAGACAATGAAGATTGAATTTTCTCATTTGAACTGAAGAAAAGTTGTGTGAATATAGCTTTTAGCCCCCGCTACCTCTATGAACCGTAGGGGGCTTTTGATGAAGATGGCTCACTAACAACCCGAGAAAAGCACGTTTATTTTGCCTAAAACTGAGTCATCTAAATGAATTATCTAAAAACAATTTACTCCCCAGCCCGTGTCATACAGGAGACAGAACAACACAACACAAACTCATTAATGCATGTAGGCTGATTATACATTTCAACCCTGGCAGCACCTGAACTACTCAATTAACAATTACAAACAAGCTATTCACTCAAGGACTGGAGAGCTGACCCTATTGTTGGTCTGAAAAGAAACTTGTTCTTGTGTCTTCTCCACTACTGAGTGGAGTGACTTTCACACATTTTAGACATTTTAAATGAACTAAGAGTTACCAAAGATGTAACTAACATAATTTTACCTCATCCAAAAATATTATCTATTAGATACTTGATGGGCAATACTCCAATATTGGAGACAATAAAATGTATATCTTTTTTTTTTAAATGGCATGACTACAAAGCTTACTGAATGCTTCATTTTTTATTTTTATTTTAGTGTTTCAGTTTATTTGTGATATGAATGGCTGTAAATGTTTATTGTCTTGGTGGTAACATGGAGTCACAATTTCCAAATGGGTAAAATAAAATGCATTTTTATTCTGAAATCTATTTTAAAAATCAGTGATGACAAAACTCAAATGTAAAATATATACAGTGTGTGTGTGTGTGTGTGTGTGTGTATATATATATATTACAATTTCAATACATCTGCCGTATGAATGACTGTAAACATTAGTGATATTGTTCTTTAACAACCAGATGGGACTACAGAACAGCTCTAAAAAAGCCAGATTTAAAAAAATGAAACTCACACCAGCTTCTTCTTGAGGACCAAACTGCTTCGAAACATTCTTCATCCTAAACAATTAAAAATGTAAAACAATACAATCAGCGTTGAAACCAGTTCTCATTATTTTAACTAACTTCGAGAACTCTTTATTGGTTCGTGTCGCAGTAGTTCATGGCATTATGAATATTAGTGGCAGACAGGGGACACAGAGCTCAGACTAGGTGTGACTTTTGGCGGTGGTGGCTGGGAGATCATCCAATGGGCACCTGCTGCTGCTGCCACCAGCGTCTGCGCGGAGAGAACAAAAGGGGCCATTGAGCACATAACAGCTGTTGCGCTGTTGCCTGCCTGAGGGCCCCCCGGCCCCCAGGGTCTGTCTGCTGGGGCAAGACCCCTCCTCCTCTTCAACGTTGACCTCCATACAGCTCTTTTAAGAGACTGCATGGTAGCCATCCTGCTGCCACATTGTTAAATACAGACCAGTGACGTGGTGCTCCATTCACTGTCAACCACAGCAAGGTTAAGAGCTTAGCATGAGGGACAGAAAGCTTGGAGTTTGAGGTTGAGAAGCTTTCATGTACCTCTTCTCCAAACCCCTTTTCTTATCAACTGCTTAATCTGCCATTAAACATGAGGTTTTCATAATTGCCTCGGTCTACATTGTATGATACACAATGGTCATTGTTTGAGAATCGTATGCATTGAAATGACGTACGCTTGTAATGTTTCACTAAAATAATGCAAAGCATATTCAGGAGTTTGCCATTTTCAATAACTGAAATAATAAAGCCAAAACCCAAATTGCCTTAAGCAGATTCCAGTCACCAGCACAGCACCCAAACACTGCCAGAGCAAGGCAGCAGAGTGTTGTCAGTGTGCTATGTAATGAATTAGCCTTGTCTCAGCAGCAGCTGTTGAGGAGCTCACAGACCTCCAGTCCAGCCTTCTGATCGTGACAGACAAAGCATCACACTGACATCTAGTGGATCATGTCCTAGGTCTCTCTGTAACACTCGTTCTCAGACTGCAAGCAGAGGGCACTGTGTATGTAGATGCACGAGAGAGACAGCCATTACAGGCCCTGTTCACCATTTTGTAAGGTTTCATAGATGCTGTAAAACAGCCTGCAAGTGCACATATTTTTAACCAAACTGCATGGATTGCTCTTTAATAATCAGATCAACTTAGATATAAAGGCTGTTCCTAATGCAATTATTCCAGTTCCATTAACAGCCAAATTAGGCTGCTTTTTTACATGTATGTCAAATTACACACGCTTGAGTTTTTCGCATTAAGTTGAATGCGGCGCACTGCAGGGTGTAGCCTTGTTCGGAAATTAAAAATAGTTGCCAACTAAATGATGTTTTATTTTTGGCAATGCCTTAATTTGCTCTTTTTTTTCCTGTCATTTCACTGACAAATGTATAATGGTTAAACAAAGCTTCTTTTTTTTTTTTTTATTAAAATGTTATTGTAAACATACGAAAAACTTATGTTTACTTTATGTTACAACATTTAAAAATAAAGTCACAATAATTAGTAATTTATACAAATTAAGAAACAAATCAGCATGGTTTACGTAAAAACTGTCTGAGACAGTGGCTTTATTTAGACATATGATATAGAGAAATGTAGCAGCATCTTGTTTAAAAATAAACCTATATAAAAGTGACCGGTCAAATTTGGTTACAAACACTTGGGAGGCGACCAGAGGAAAATCTTAAAATATAAAAACCGAGTCCTAGCTTCTGAAGCTGATGATTTCTCCGGTCCTTTCTGGCATTGGAGACTCGAGAGACAACCTGTCAGGATTTTCCTGGTCCAAATGGCAACCTGAGCCCCAGAAACCCATGCCCATATTTGTGTGGGGATCTCTGTGGTCATCTTTCCATCTGCTCCAGTCCCACCCTCTTTTAGCAGCAATCAGAGCCAGCAGCAGCTCTGAGATTTTGGCAGGTAGTCTACATTTGAAACTTAAAATAAAAATAAAGACACCAAACCTTTGGACCATTAAAACAAAAAAGTATTTCATGTCTTGCAAGTCTCGCATAAAGGAGATAAGAAAAGAAAAAAAAAAAAAAAAAAAAAAAAAAAAAAAAGGACGCATAGGACTTTTTGGTCTTGAGTCTTATGCATGTGAATTGATGCTTGGGTTCAAGCAGTAATGCCATTGATTTGTTGATTTTGATTTAAACGCATCAGTCAGGGTCGGGTCCTATTCCATACATTAACAGTCAGGAGCTGGTGCTCTCGGGCTTCTCACTGCTGGGTGGTGGTGTGAGCACTCCAGAGGGAACTGGAGACCTCTGACTGCTCTCAATGTCCACTAGCTGATACGAGTGCACCCTTCCCTGAAAAATAAGACAAGAAACAAGAAACCTTTAGGCCAGAGGAATGAATGAAACAAGTGTTGCGGCTGGAAAAAATGTATGCAAAATTCTGTAGTGAGAACAAGATAGATGCTAATGTTCAAGCCCAATTTGTGTTTGTACATGAATACACACACACACAAACACACACACACACACACAAGCTAAAATCCAATTTAAGACAAACTAAGCAAAAAGAAGTTTAAAACACAAGTAAACTTACCAGCCATTCCAAGTAAGGCACATGGGTCTGGATATTGTGCAGATCATCTGCTGCGACTCCTTTGAATGTTTTGAGGGGCGAGCTGCCTGCTTCACGGATTGACATGGCGAAAGGGACCATCCATCTCACACACTCCTCCAAGTCACACCACTTCAGCCCTGAAACCAAAGAAATCAAAAAGGTCACTTCCAATTCCTTAAGAAAAAATTGTGATGTAAATGCTCAAATAGAGCCATTGAGAAGAAATTCACACAAAAATCATACCTGAAACTTTCATCACTAGCTCTAGAGAAGAGAAGTGGAAGAGTGCAGAGGCTGCGAGAAGACCAGAAGAGAACTCCAGACTTCTTACATCCAATATACACAGATCCAAAAGCTACAATACATAAAGACAAAGCCACAATAAGTTAAATCATAACAGAAAGAGACATCCATAACACAAGGTTATAAAGAAGTCTGATTTTCTATCTGTGATTTTTATTTCAGTTTTGCAAACACTAACGTTTTGTCTGTAGGTTCACAACTTTCAACCTTCAAGCCCTTCAAAGAAAAACTAACAAAATCCCCTGGAATTTCAGAGTGGAGATCACAAAATTTTCCAACTTTGTAACAGTAACTCGTACTGAATGATGTCTAGGGTTAGATTCTTTTAAAAAGCAATTTGGAAGAGTTCCGTTGTCAAAAGGGACACCTAAAATTAAATTGTCATTATTTCCTCACCCTCATGCCATTCCAAACATCTTTGACTTTTTTCAAAATATCATCTTCCACAGAAGAACACAAGTAACATCCATTGCATGGACACAAACAGTCATGTCTCAAAACAGCTTCCACATTCCACAGAAGCCAGTCTTACATACAGGTTTTGAATTGCATGAGGATGAGTAGATGACATTTTGGGTGGATTAGGCCCTTAAAGCACATTTTCAGTGCAGCGCTACAGATGGACTTTGTAGGGTGCATTCATATACTGGGAGCAGCTTTAAGAAAGCTAAAATCAGTAGCCTGTGGAACGGTTTGAAGCCTTCACACTGCA
This sequence comes from Carassius auratus, assembly GCF_003368295.1. Taxonomy (NCBI): domain Eukaryota; kingdom Metazoa; phylum Chordata; class Actinopteri; order Cypriniformes; family Cyprinidae; genus Carassius; species Carassius auratus. The sequence continues at coordinate 20,977,079 of NC_039249.1, read as the reverse complement.
GACACAATATGTGCAGAATATAAATTTAATTGAATCCGAGCCTTTTGCAGTAAATATAGTCACACACCATATTGCGATTTTAATGTGATTAATTGTGCCGTCTTACTTCTGCAATCTGCACAAATGTAGCCTGTGGGTACTGGGCCATGAGAACTTGAGCGGTCTCCTTCAGATAGGCCATCTGCATGTAGATGTTGAGCCAAGCCACCGGGGTTAAAGGACTCAAACTCCAATTCAACTCCTGAAGAACAACAAATGGTGTAAAGAGTAGTCCAATACATCATACAAGCAGCAGGGCTGCAGGTTTAGGCACAGTACAGATTAAATGAAGATAATATACCTTCATGATGATAATCTCCATGCTAAGAATGTCATCCTCTGTGCAGGCCCCATCAGAAACGTAAGCAAACTGATGCACCTTAGGAGGGTAAATTTCCTTCGGAGAAATACACAAGCCTAATTACATTTCAAGCTTACAACATTGTGACAAATGCAGCACCTCCATTTTTTTTACAAACAAGTACCCAAATTGCAAATTTACACTGCAAGGATAATATAATTCTTCTCCAAAGTTCAGGCTGAAATATAAAAGGCATCTACAAGTAAAACACACCTCCATTTTGGCAGCGATGAAGAGACAGGAGATGCCTATGAGCTGTAGTGTTGTTTTGAGAACATCGTCTTGTGTGGCCATGAAGCGATCAAAGTAATCCTGACCCAAGTAAAACGTCTCTCGGTGTAACTTATAAACCTCACAAACCTGGAAAAAAATAATAATAATAATTTTAGTCAGAACTATTGTGCTGTTTGCCATTTTTATTCAATGTTTGTAAAATTTAACAGAACCATGCATGTCCTTACGACAGTCCTTCCTTTACAAAGGAAACACTTATGTGCAAATGTTGCAAGATATACATTGAGCAAAATGATCCTGAAATGCAGTACACATCTGAGCCATCTTAAATGAAACTGACAAGAGTCATGACAATTTTCGTTACGAATACATCTACCATTTAACCCCTATTATGACATAAATTTAATCTTCAGCATAGTTCAGAAGTCGTGGCTAATGGTTAGAAAGCTCGACTCCTAATCCTAAGGTTGTGGGTTCAAGTCTCGGGCCGGCAATACCACGACTTAGGTGCCCTTGAGCAAGGCAACATTCACAGCGTTACCTAGATAGTTGATATTAAGCTGGTCCTAAATTTCAGCCAAATACCATTGTTGCAGTGTTCAATACATAAAATATGCATCAAATGTATACATTATATAGATTTTTTTTTTTTAATCAGTTCCTGGACGGAACAAACTCCGCACAAGGATGAAATGTTATTTTCTACATGTGTTGATCAGGCATGCCATCAAATGGATGGAGTGTTTGCATTAAAAGCGAAGTGTACATTGGGCTGTACTTGTAGTTAGCTTTTAATTTAAGAAAAGGCTGTTCCCCAAGTTCTCAGGATTTGTAAAGAACTTGAGGTTTAGAAAAGAATGAAGGAACTTTTGGTGTCTCCACCCCTCTAAGGGAGATCAGATTGAGACGTGTGAATGGTTAAACAGTGATTACAAACCTCCATTAGCCAATCCAGCAGAATCGCTCTCATTTTAGGTTGAAGATTTGGATGTCTCTCCATAACATGTGTATCTCGCAGGTAGAGTTGGTCTTTTCTGAGAAGGTTGTTCCACACGTCATCTTTGCTTGCCCAGCTATGTGAAATTACAATATTGAAAGTCAATGCATGTAATGTTCCAAAACACAACGGATATGATAGACCAAAAGCAATATATTGTCTAAATGAATAAAACTAAGTGGTTCGGGCTGAAGATCAATGCAGATGTTGACATCTCTAGAATGTTAACTTTTGCATGTAACACCAAGCATATCACAGGATAGTCAATAAGGCTGTATTAAAGATTCTTGTCAGACAATATATTCTACAGGCAAATATTTAGACATGTCATTCTAACATAGCTAAAAGTTCAAAAGTCATAAATATCTCACCAGAGGGCCGGCAGAGGGGTAGAGCGCGTAGGGGTGATGAAGATGTTTTCTGAGGCGTATTGTGTGAATCCCACGCTGCTAACAGCAACCGGTTCCTCGACTTCATCAGGTGTGGGGATCCGCCTGCATGGGCTTGTGTAACCAGTGTCGGGATTCCAGCAGGCCTGTGCAGGAGGACAAGAGGAGAGGAGAAGAAAAAAAAAAAAATGGGTAAGCGCTCTAACGGATATAAACAAATACAACAGCCCACCCTCTTCAACTAGGACAGGCTTCAAAGGCATTTTGAAAAGGACCTTCCATGACACAAAAACAGCTTGCCATGTAAATTCAAGCTGAGATATTATTAACCTTAACCACTCACGATAAAATGGTAGTGATATGGTATGATACCTTTGTTATGCAGGTCTGTGATCAGCAGAGACATGTAATAAACTTGATGTTGCTTTTTGTTGTCAAAATGTTTAAAACTTCCATTTTTAGACTGGCCTACCTTAGCAATCAGTCGAAAATATATCAAGACAGCCAGATATATTGTTTACAAGGACCAAACACTTCAGTTTTTAACAGTGAAAGAAAGATTTTAAGGTAAGTTAGGGTTGGTCCAAAACATTGTTATGGCCTTGAAATTAGGTTCAAAATTTACGTATACATTATCACAGATGATACTGAATAATTTCAGTACATTTCGGACACAGGTCACATTATACATTACTCCGCAATCTAAAGAAGAAACTAAAAATGAAAGTGGAATAAGTTTAAGGTCACTGATATGCCATGACTGGCTAGGCCTATGGACACACACACACACACCAGTCAAGACTCATTTATACCTGGGAAGCACATGGTTTCTTTCTGGTCATCTCTGTGATCTCTTCATCTGGATCTTGTAAATGCTGTAAATTCAAAAACCAAACAGTCAGAGACTTCATCTGTCTGAGTTTGTAGTATGCAAGTATTAGTTTAAGAACGGTGTCCTTACAATAGCCACGTCTGCTTTCCTCTTCCTGGGACGCACTGAAGCAGTTGAAGGAGCTTCATCTGTAGTGTTAACCTGCTCTGTTCGTAGCCTGCATCGAAAACATAATATCGTTACATTTTTCACATTGGCCTGAAACTCCGTGGAAGTCACTAACTGGGCTAACTCGCTGCTGCAACTTTTCCATGCACACCGATGTCAAAACCGCCTTAAAAAAGACACGAAACCGAAACTTACACTTTCTTGCTTGGCATGATATCCCCGCGTGTGACCTTCTTGAGTGTCGAGAGCCTAAAACATAAAAATATTACTTTATAAAAATGTCCGATTTGAGGCGTTTAATCCCAACCCCCTCATGCAAGTAAATCTTCACAAAGCGCTTTGGGCGCGGGGAAGTAGAGCTGGGCACAATGTTCAAGAAGTCAAAACTACACGAAAATCACAACTAATCACTTCAAAAGCTCAGATATTTTCACTTCACAGTCTATATTTTCAAAGCAACTGCACTGCACGCTCATATTTCAGTCGTTTGTATTAAAACTACACGTTTGCTTTGCTCTACCCATAGGAGTCAGAAAATGGCCGAGCCAATCATTATTACTCATTACATTGAACCCGCTCTCTGTAAGAAAACAAAAGACTGTACAATCCGATATTCCCAAATTTGCTTCCCCAAACCCTTTTAATGTATCTTACGTGTTTACTGTTACTTTTACCGATCTTTAACAATAACCCCACGATTGTGCAATGCACGTACCTTCCTGTGATGCTCTCTGAAAATGCCTTCTCTCCACGGATGTCCTTTAATGCTAAAGTTAGGATGGTGTTACACAAGGCATTATTTAGTAAAACCGCTCCAGTGATCTGTAAGCAGGGCGCATATGGCTAAGCTGTGCTGTGTTCCGCAGTCCTCTCGCTCTGAGCTGGCGCCAGTATCTTTGCGCCTTGTCTTATAACCCGCCAGCAGTCGTTAAGGGGCCGTGAACGCGGGTCATTTAAAATCCCCGCTCTGCTCTGATATAACAACAGCGAAGCCCTGCGATCGGTGACGCGGGGGGACTGACAGCAGCACGGAGCGGGCACGCGAAATCCCCACGTTACACTTCAAATATTTAATGTCAATAAAACTAAGTTTAGAAACGTGAACATTTTGCCGGCAAAATAAGGGGTGTGTTTGGTGACGTCACTTGGGGGCGGTCCGAGGTGAGGTAGCGGAAGTACGTTGAGCACATGGCTAGCAGGCTCAAAAAGTAAACAATCCGAGTATTTGGGCTAAATAGTTGGATTTTATCTCGCTATTTTGATGGTTTGAGATGTCAAGTGTTGTCACGGTAATATAGTTATTTTTTTTCTGGTTCAGTAGCTGCAAAGGGTTACGCAGGCAAATCAGTTTGACGGGCGCCCCTTAGAAATACACGATATACTACAGTATACAGCAGCATTTTAAATATATTAGTATGAAATGTGTTTATTCTACGTGCCCATGTAGAGGATGTATTACATGTGGCTAGGGTGTTGTCATTAGATCCGTACTTTCTATCTAACCTTTGACCAGTCACATGACCATCAAAACACACAAATCTGGGTTTTGTTCACTGAAGAAATGAAGTTTTCCAACCTTTTCGGTCGCTTAAAATCAAATGTCATAGGTATGATTCACGTTGGAGCCTTGCCAGGTAAATAACGTATTTTTGTCACCAGAACAAACTTGAAAGAGAAGAAATACTGAACTTTTAATGTGTTTCTTTTGCAGGAGCCCCCTTGAGCCGAGCAGCTATCTCTGAGATCACAGAGGAGGCTTGTCGAGAGGCAGAGATTTACCACCGCGCAGGACTTGTACGTGTTCGATATAAGTGAAATGTAACGTATACATAATCATACAATTATAATCATAATGCGCTTTCTCACATTCTGAAGGGTATTAAGTATTAGGGGTGCTTGGTTCGTGAACGAATCATTTGAATCTTTTCAAGTGTCGAATCTTGGCATCGGTTTAAAACGATTCATGAACCGGTCAGATTCTGTCCGAGCGGTTCTCGAGTCATCTGACTCACTGAAACGAGAATCATCTTCTACATGTCCGAACTCAGGAGTATTTATTTCATAGTGAATCTAGGATTGGACTGATGAGGAAAAAAGTTAATTAAAATGCATAACCATGACAGTTATTAGTTATTAATAATAACGGTTTAATAATAATTATATGGAGAATATGGTATGTCCAAACTAGTTTATAACGATAACGACACAGAGGAATGATATCGTTGGAATGGAATCACCTTTCTAACTATTTTCTTTCAACTGATGAAGGATAAAATATTGCCAGTCAGTCACAAACGCGATAATCACAAACAGACCATTATCTTTCGTTGGTTTACACATTAACAATGGCTGAACATGAAATTGCAATAAACAACTTTATTAATGTAATACCGAAAGTGCCATATGGCTTTGTTGTAAAGTTTTAGTAAGAACTTTCCAACCGATTCTTTGTAACGAGCTGTTCAAAAGAACCGTTTAATGGAATCGAGTCAGAACAGTCTTTGGACTGACTTCTCGTCGCTTCTAGCCAGTACGGGTGCCTGCAAGGTTCATAAACCTAGCTTTCTTTAGGAGATATTTTCCATGTTATTTTAAACGTGTCTGAACGAAATTACACCAAAACAGTCTTGCATACATTAGACAATATATACCTTTTGTCCTTTGTCCACCAATACCTTTGTCAGTTGTGTTTCTGGCCAGTGTGCTCTAAATGTTATTGCTAATTTCAGACAATTCTGTCTGTGGCAGGATGGGCTGATCATTGAAAACATGCATGATATTCCATACACCCTTGAGGTGGGTCCAGAAGTGTGTGCATCCATGACAGCTGTGTGTGCAGCAGTCAGGCGCCTGTATCCATCTTGGCCGCTTGGTGTTCAGATTCTCTCAGCTGCAAACCAGTCGGCATTGGCTGTTGCCCTGGCCTCAGGTGTTCACATGACTGTACAAGCCATCAACGAAATGTCATTTCAAACCCAAGTGTTCTCTGACAAGATATTTATTGAATATTAACAACTTCACAGGGCTGGATTTCATCCGTGCAGAGGGGTTTGTGTTCTCACATGTTGCAGATGAAGGCTTGTTAAATGCATGCGCTGGTGAGCTGCTGCGCTACCGCAAACACATTGGAGCAGAGCACATTCAGATCTTTACAGACATCAAGAAGAAGCACAGGTATGATCTGATATGAGTACATTGCATGCAGCTGGCTGGCCACAGAGCTCTAAAAGAGGCACAACACCGTGTGGTTTCTGTGTTATTGTGTCACATGATCACATTAGTTATATTTGAAAACCGTCATTACAGTGCTCATGCCCTAACTTCAGATGTCAGCATAGCTGAGACGGCCCAAGCAGCTGAGTTCTTCCTCTCTGATGGAGTCATCATCACAGGAACTGCCACTGGAGCGCAGGCCGATCCAGAGGAACTGAGGGGTGAGTCTGGCAGTCTAATGGCTTGATACACTTTAATGTGACTGTAAAAGTGGTTTGTGCATTTTTATGTTACATACTACATCTTCATCGTATCATTAGGTAAATTGTGATGCTATCCAATATGTCCTCTTATACTATTCGATGCACAGCATTTAAAAGTTGGCAAGTTTTCAAAAGACGCCTATTATGCTCACTTAGACTGCATTTATTTGATCAAAAATACAGTAAAACTGTAATATTATTCAATATTATTACAATTTAAAATATTTCTGTTCTACAGGATTTAATGTATATTTAAAAAAAAATTCTTTCTTTTTTTTTTCTTTTCTTTTGATGGCAGAGGTAAATTTTCAGCATTCATTGCTCCATTCTTCAGAAAAGCTTCTAATATACTGATTTGGTGCTCAAGAAACATTTCTTCTTATCAATGTTTAAAACAAATGAATAGGAAGTTCAAAGTTCATTTTGAACAGAAACCTTTAGTAATATGTATTGTAATGTATATTTGAGGATAGAAGAGGTTGAGGTCTTTTACCTGAAATGTTCTTTAACTGTAGTATAACTTTTTTATTTGATGTACTGTATTAGGCCATACTGTGGCCATCCTAGTATGCTGTGCATGTTTGAATTAGGCAAATTTGATCTGGCACTGTACAACCCACCTTTATCTCATGTCATCTTGACATTTGTCTGCAGCTTCCTAACAGCTCACAAAATAAAATCGAACTATTGGTAATTATACATTTACTGATGCAAACATCATTCGTCAAGGTATCTTATCATGATCAGTTTATCATACAAAAAAAAAGAATTGAATGAACTATAGCCTGCAAAAGACCTATTTAATATATGGTCAACAGCATGTGTACGGTGCCACACATGCACAAACAGTTTTTGAGGGCTTTCATGTGACCAGCGTGATGCTTGAGTTAACAGGACTTTAGCCTTTTGCTTTCCTGTGTCCCTTTACACTCCGACACTGCCTTTAACTTTTTTTTTTTTTTTTTTTGTAAATAGAAAATGAATACTTTTACACAAAATGTTAGGACTTTTACATTGATTCAATTCATTAATAGTTATTTTTAACTTTATGTTAATCAAAACATGCTTAAAAAAATATCAAGGTTTCCCAAAAAAATATTAAGCAGCAAAACAGTTTTCAACATTGATAATAAGATTTTATTTAATTCTTTATCTTGAGCTGCAAAGCAGCATCATTTCTAAAGGATGTGTCACACAAGACTGGTGTAATTGCTGCTAAAAATTTAGCTTTGCCACCACAGGAATCAATAACTAAAATATATTATATTGAAATCTGTTATTTTAAATTGGGCATCATTTCATAATATTAAAGTTTTTACTGTATTGTTTATCAAACAAATGTTCCCAGGTGAGCAAAGCTGTACAGTTTTAACACTAATGCACTTCTGTGATACGCTCTCAGTGTTCAGTCCCATTCAGAGGTTAATCTGCTAATTTAGAGGTTAATCCGGTTTAATATCTAATGGAGCACATCAGACAGGTGTATAAATCCTTAAAAACAGTGGTGTCCTTTAGGCAGAAAGATGCCACATATTCTCCTGCCCTCCCTCAAAACAAGTGGCCTTGTATGGGCTAACATAGACACCAGCACTGCCAGCTATTTTAAATCCCACTTCCAGATGGCTGGTGATCGTGGAAGGCTGTAAACACAGGCATGAAAACCAGGCCCAGCCTAGTCTGCCACTGCCCTGCTGCCTTTTTTGGACTTGTGCCTATTGCCTCCCTTAGTTCTGATCCATTGGACTGGGGAAGCTGTCAGATGGAGGATGAGCCACAGTCTGCCAGAATCCTCATTACAATGAAGGAACAACATGTTTTTGTATTTTTATGCATGCATGTAGCAGAAAGATGTTCTCACACTCATGTTTTGCTGACCCGTTTTCTGAGCCCTATTTGTGTGACAGAGGTTACCCAGTCCGTCCGGATCCCTGTTCTCATCGGCTCTGGCGTAACCCATGATAATGTGGAGCACTACCTTCAAGCAAGTGCCATGATCATAGGCTCTCATTTCAAGAAAGGAGGTCACTGGGCAAATGGTGTGGATCCTGAGAGAGTCAAAAGGTTCATGGGGAAGATGCATGAACTTCAGAAGTAACTGTTGTAATTCAGTTGCACGGAAAAAAATAAACAAATGCAATGTTAAGATTAAATGTTTATTTTTCACTTTTTTTTTAAAGGTTTTATCAAATACGTTCTTGAAGATAAAAAATAAAGCAACACCAAAAAGGCATTTAAATATACAGAGTCAAACAACAGTTATGAATCAGATAACAATATGAATCACTGGCAGTAAATCACAGCATATCGCTTTGTCATGTGAGCAAAATTAAGGTAGACTTTCACCTTAATATTTGATGTAAAGAATGCATTGCTTTGTACAGTACAGTTTATTTTAGGCTTCAACACTGAATCTTTTTTTCTTTCTCTTAATATGCATGCAACAATCACAGCTAAGCTAAAATAGAAGCACACGAAACATCATTACACTGTTTAAAAACGTTAAAATCCTAGACTATTAATGCAGCTTACTTGCAGTTTTGTAACACATGCTTTTCCGAGTTATTACAGTGTCGGGCCTATCAGTGAGGCTTTATCCCTAAGATAATAACACACTGCATTTATCAAAATGTCTCACAGGGGAATGGTTTTATGGCATGATTTGCAAGCATACCCCTTTAAAACGACTATTCATTTATCAAGGCTGGCTGTTCAGTGGTTTCAGATGCGATTGATTATTATCAATAGTTATACAGACGCTGAGTGGGCTGTTTGAAGAAGCCATAGTGGCGCTCTGAAGGTGAATAGCGTGTTCTTGCGAGGTTCTGCCTGTTGAGGGCACCACGGGTCAGCTTTCTGTGCCCATTATAGACTCTGGCACGCTGCACTGAGAGCAGAATGGTGCTGCAGGGCAAGGGGCTGCCCCATGCAGCTAACCGCCAAGAAACGTGACGTCTGATGGGCACAGGCCTAAAGGGGTAGATTGACAAATCACAAGCCAACATAACCACACTTACAACATGGATATATAGGTTACATATCAGTGTGACATCAATGGATTTGTTAATATACGGGTATGACTTTTGTGCTGCCTGGAGTCATAAATGTGGCCCATATGAAATGCGACTCTCAAACTCAATCCACATACCTAGCTTATGTGTATGTATGTTTTTTTTTTTATATATATATATATATATATATATATAATATATTGTTTAATAGATGATCTTATTTACACTACCATGGGGGCCAGTAGGATTTACAGTTTTAGTTTTTAAAATAAATACAATTTATTCATTAAAGATGCATTAAATCAAAATTGACAATAAGGTCAAAAAATGTATTAATATTTCAAATAAGTGCTGCCACTTTGAACTTTACATGAATAGTAACAAATGATTAAATAACAGGTTCCCAAAAAAATAAAAATATATTAAGCACAATTGCCTTTACTAAGCTAATCTGTTTTCAAAATTAATAACAATAAATGTTTCCAAAATGGTATTAGAATGAGACAATGAAGACTAAAGGAATGCTGCTGAAATAAATGACATAAATCTATTCTGCCAGGAATAAGTTACATTTTATATTAAAAAAGAACAGCTATTGTTTTTACTAATATTTCACAAAATTGTTGTTTTTATCGTATTGTTAATCAGTTGAAGCCTTGTTGAGCATGAGACTTTTTTAAAATCATTATAAAAAGTCATTTGAGCAATATAGTTATTTAAATAATGAATATTAGCACTAGAAATTATACTCGCTTAAAATTTGTAGTTGTTGTTAAATGTACCTAGCCATGTCCTCCGTTTCTTCAGGCTCTTCCTGGTCATGCCTCATTTGGTATACAGACATGCTGGGGTGCTCGATCAACAGGTTCTCAAGACTGTTTGTGTCAGCGGAGCCGAGGGACTGATTCTCTGCACAGGAAGCATAAATGACTTCAGTTCAACAGCATTACTAGAGTGAGTCAGCTATACAGTGTGAGAGATACTGGGACTAGTTGTCACAAAGGTATGTTTGCCACAAAGATGAGTTTAAGACTGTAAATATAAACAAGTGTATGCAATAAATCCACACGGCTACATTCAGACAAAATCATGAAGGTTGTTTCCTTGTATATCCACTATAAAATACACAGACTAGAAATGAGCCTGCTATGATGTGATTACTATTTACATCAATAAACCCAATCATTACTGCACAGTAAAAATCAGTCACATTTTATCAATACTTGAAAAGTATAGCCAAAATAACTGACCGTGCATCTTTATAATAACCCACTCTCCATCATCAAACTCGAGGAGGTCCGCACAGTTATCAGTCTCTTCTGCAACATCGCTGTCTTTCTCTTCTCTTCCCACCAGCTGTGCAAGGATTCTACTGATCATTTTCTGTGATGGATTTGTAAGAATGCTATCTGTTAAAAAAAAAAAAAAAAAAACAATGAAGAGTTATGTTGCCCTCTAGTGGAATCGACCCCCAATGCAATATTTTCCTTGCAGTAAGATATTTTGCATGCAAGTGTCTTTCCTTCTGGTGGTTGGAACTTGTTGATGGAAAGTAACGTGCTAAGTGTTTCAGGTGTCACATCAGACACCGTAGACAGCTTTACTTAATAAAAAATGTAAGGTCATGTTGTGCTGGCCTGGTACAACTCATGCACTTGGCACGTATCAGCTGGTTGAACTGAGACATGGTGTTCCCTTCCACAGATTACTTATTTTTAACATTGTCTGGAATTCCTTTATAAATTTAGCTTGAATATAGACTAAATTCATATATGAATCAGAATCAGATCATCAAAAACCCCTGTACAGGATCAGATATGTGCAGGCACGCCATCCTGCTATGCTAAAGGTAAAAACTACGAGTTATTTTGTAACTTGATTCTATGAGCCCAGTGTACAGACACAAACTGCGACCAGACACAGACACACACACACACACACACACACACACACACACACACACACACACACACACACACACACACATATATATATATATATATATATATTACTGCTTTGAATAGCATGACTTGTTTTTTATTTTTACACGAGTTTACGATGTTTCTTGGTCGGTTTAAAAATCATCGGTCAAAAACTAAACACTGTTATGTTTATTAATAATACCCTAAAAATATCCCCAATACACGTCAGTGAAATGGGACAGGAAGGAGTGATCAGCTGTAGCCCTGACCATGTAAAGTATCTAGACTTGTTTACAATCAAGAGCTGACTGTACATTCTTATTACCTGCAGAACTAACTCCACCATAAACATGAGAATAATCATATAGGCGTATTATCGAAGAAACTAACGAAATTAATGAACTAAGAAAAAAATAACACACACTGCTTTTGTCTATATTGTCCTTCAGAAACTTTCAGTGGCACATTTGAATATACTAATAAATAGTTTTAAAAAAAATATTCGAGTGTCTAATTACAAAATAAAATAAAATAAAATAAAAATCTGCTTAATTTAAGTGTTCAGATCAGTGCAGTTTTCTCGAGAAAACAAAACACAGTAACAGGTTATCTTAAACCCATAAGGAATTTGACACTTCAATAAAATGCGATTAAAAGCGTTATAACAACGTCTAAGGTTTGCCCACCTTATTAGCTGTAAGAAAATATTTTTTGCAGCTTGGATGCTTCTGTTTTACCTTTGTTGTGTCGCAGTCGCTCCCGTCGGTGTACAGTCTGTACTTGTTTATGTACACGAGGCTCCTCCCACTTGTTCTTGACTGTACTCGACTTGACGTCGACTAGCTCCGCCCAAAAGGCTTGGCGTCAGTGGTGTTCACACTTGCGGATGTTCTTGTTTAAATACATAGGCCTTCTGGATGTCTCACATGTGTTCACAGATATCTTACAACAATTAAGAATGTTTTATTTATTTATTCACAGCCGCAGACGCTGTCTGGACGACTTACCTCCTGCTCACTGTCAAACTGACTGGCCAAGTGACCATGGTGATGCACAATGTAGGCAACATTTATAACACCAGGCCAAAACATGTCTTTAAACTGAGCCTAACAAACCGAGTGTAGCATTGTCTTAGACTCTGTCATTCTTTTTCTTTTGCACTGTGTGGTATATGGGGAAAGTTTTCGCTGTTATATTACAATTTTCCCCTAGGTGGCAGTAGCAGTGTAGTAATAGCAGTACCTACTTGTAATATTAATGTTAAGTTCTTGTAACCTACCACACTATGAATAACAGGAACTAAACAGATGGACATTGTAAAGTTGGTGTATTCCATGGATTTGTTTATTTATGCATTTTTCTAAATGATTATGCCAACCCTGCCACCACTCCACCTTTTATTTAAAACCTTTTTTGTTGTTGTTTATGCTTTTGATACATATACTAAAAAACATTTTAAACAAAAAAACAATTTTGCTTCTGCAGCCTAAATATTTCTTTCTTTCTTTCTTTCTTTCTTCTGTCACTTTAAAGGGTGGTGTTGTGACACACACCACACAAATGGAATGTGTCCCTCTAGAGGCCAAAACAGTGTGGGGGAATCTTTTGAATAACCAGAGCAACTGCCAATTCTTTTATTTTACTTCTTTATCTTTATCCCGCCACCCCCCCCCCCCCCCCACACACACACACACACAAACACACTTTATGAGAAACATCTCCTAGTAATTAAATTTTAAAATGAATTATATAGGCCTATTAACCTCATTTGGATGACTATCTTGGAGCTGACAGGATCTTGAGGAGGCCTAGATGCATATATGCAAAACGAATCTGTAAAATGAATTATCCGAGTGTGAGATGTGTTGTGTGTCATGTACATATTAATATTGTCACGGTGGCAACACAAATTAAAGGGAGGGGACCCACAAGGCAATCAGCTCTACATCAGATGAACAGACTGCGGACGTGTGCAAATGTAGCCTGCTTGAGCAATCCCTCACTGATTTCACCCAGAGTGACTGGAACAGGCGTCTGCAAGCTCCTCTTTAAAGAAGTAAAGGTACGCTTTAAAAAAAAAATCAATGTTTATCATATCAATACATGACAAAATGATCTGAAAGTGAATTTTAATATATTTAGTTTTATTTGTTTTAAAATTATAGCCTATATTTTAATTATTATTTTTCTTTTATATATAAAAAAATATCTAACATATTTCTAAAAAGTGTTTTCAGTTTTGCACTTATTTTTCCATTGTTTGCTAACGGAATAATGAAATCTAAATGAAGGCTGTATTACTGTGAGCAATTAAATTAGCATATCATGAAATGATTTGAAATAGTTGATAATGTTCTGAGATGTTGCATGTGAATGGGCGACTCGTTGATTAAAGTACTTCATTTACATTTGCATATCAGTGTGCGTTTCTGTTCCTCTCATTTGTGTGTAAAAGGGCAAATGATCCATTAGTGTTTATTTCCAGGTTTCTCTTGACATCATAATGAGCAGTCGAGTGGATGATGTTATGCAGCTTTGCTGTGAGGTCTCGGCCAGCAGGAAGATGAAAGCGGCCGTGAAGAGCTCTGGAAAGGGAGCTGCAGCGGCTGGTGGAGGTGCTTTTGTAGGGGGAATGGTCGGAGGCCCAGCCGGAATAGCTGTTGGTAAGATCATGCCTCTGTTTTCCATGCAGTCCACAAACTTTCATCTACTTTCATCACAGGGTGGTGTTATAATATCTTCTTTAATAGCCTAGTGCTGTGTTACTCAACCATTTTTGTTTTCAGCAAGGCTACTCCTTCATCAATACCAAACAAGAACAAATGTCAAATATGTTACATTTACAAATACAGTGCTGGCCAGAATTATTAGAACACTAACATTTTCACTTGCAAAAAAACTGGTTTCAAGTGAGTTATTTCTATCTTTTGCTGTAGTGCGTCAGTAGGAAAAAATCAGTTTACATCCATTTTGCCATTAATTGTAATAATTCTGTCAGATTTATGTTTGAAAGCAGCCAGTGCTCCACACTGATCTCTTCATCATCAGTCTGTCTGGAGTGACATGAAGAAACAGATGAAACTGAGACAGAATCAATCCAGAAGAACTGTGGCAACATCTCCAAGTTGCTTCAAGAAACCAGAAATAAATAACTGACTTAAAACCATTGTTTTAGCTGGTAAAAAAGAGTGTTCTAATAATTTTGGCCACCACTGTATACATAATAGTAAATGATTAAATAAAATAGGAATCATATTCTGTGCATCTCTTAATGTTATATTTTTATTTATAATATTATAATATTGTTTTACTCTAGGTGGTACTTTGGGAGGTCTCTTAGGAACATGGATGACCAGTGGCCAATTCAAACCTCTTCCTGAGATCATCAAGGAGTTGCCTCCAAAATATAAGGAGAAACTGTACTCTGATGTCATGGGTGCATTGGGCACACTTAACTGGACAGATGTGGCTGGCCTTATTGCTCTGGTTATGGGCAGTGTCACTCTGCAAGAGCAGGTGCTCGCTGCTATTCTCACTTATGCCACAAAAGAGCTCAAGGCTGATGTGCAGTATGGAAACTGACCACTAGAGGGTTAATGTCAACAGCCAGAGGTTCTCTGGAGCTCCTGGGCAGCATCTTTTTTAAAGGGGGGGGGGGGGGGGGGGGGTGAAATCATGGGCGTAGGTTTGGTCTCAGCTTTGGTGGGGACACCCCCATACCCCCCCAACCCCCCCCCCCCCCCCCCAGAATATCACAATACAGAAGTGAATCTACTTCATCTCATTATATTGTATCCTGACCCTGATATACCATACTGTCCCTAAAGAGCTAGTATAACTGTATAATCTCAAAAATGCAC
Organism: Carassius auratus; assembly: GCF_003368295.1. Lineage (NCBI taxonomy): Eukaryota > Metazoa > Chordata > Actinopteri > Cypriniformes > Cyprinidae > Carassius > Carassius auratus. The sequence goes on along the minus strand of NC_039249.1, from coordinate 20,961,793 downwards.
TCTCAAAAAATAAAAAATAAAAACCTGAGACTATGTAATGCTATACAACCAAATTAACATAAATTATGTACATTAGTATTTACACTAACAAAAAATACTCTGCCACAAGGAAACAAATCTAAATAAATAAATATAATAACCCTTTTCTGTTATAAACACTAGATACCCTCCATTACACTCACATTAATACCAGGGAATTTGAAATGCTGAACAACCATATGGTTTATTAACAAACTAACATAATTTACTATGTCAGTAAAGTAGCCTATTTATACTTACAAAAAACACTGTTGCAAGAGGTAGACTTTGAGAACTTTTGGAGCATATAATAATAAAGCAAAAAACAAAGCAAAAAAAAACATCTTTATTCTACTTATAAGTATAACTCCATTATGGCTACTTTCCACATTTTATCTAAACTTTCCAAACAGATGCCTACGTCTTTCATATACAGATACAAACTGTTGGCCTACATCATTAAGGTCCACTTTGTCAAGGGCCTCTTGATGTACATGACATACAGTTACATTATTAAGGCAAATACACATGTATCAGTATGCATTCAAAGCATCATGTTTATATTTCAGAGCAATTTAAATATGAAGGTGGCATGGTTTTGTGGATTAATGTGTTGAAATGTATGTTAATCTATGTGTTAGTTTGTCTGTATGAGACTAGCAGTAAACTAGATTAACATTAGAATAAAATACAGATCATATTCTAATATTTTATCATTGTTTCATTAGATAACATTGATTAGTGACTGGTCAGTCACTACTGCTAGTTTATTTGTGTGGCTAGCTAGTTATTTTGCCTATGTAAGGCGGGCGTACACGGTGTGAATTCGGATTGTCGGAAGATCGTATGTCCACGCACACGGCACGAGTGAGTTTATCTGAAAATCGTACGGACGAGATGATATACGACACGATTTTACAACCTGCGAATTCCAGAAGCAATCGCACGAAGTTGATAGACGCGTTCGACTTGAAGCAGCGCTGCACGCACAGAAGGATCACTGTATGACATTACCGCGAGAGCGATATGAGAGCACACATATCCAATGCATTCGAATCGCTCTCGCGGTACTTTGATGTCATACAGGTGATCATTCTGTGCGTGCAGCGGTGCTTCAAGTGGAACGCGCCTAATATAACTGCTCTCCCTCTCTTATAACTGCATATAAAATATTGATACGAGCCGTAACTGTTTCCTACACTTACAGGTTATTTTTCAGCAATAGGAAACCGGGACGTTTGGTTACCCTGTGTGTGTGTTCTTGTATATGGTTTATAAATATCTGAAATGGGTATTAAAATGTAAACATGGTTTATGAGGACAATTACTGTGCCCTCGTAAACCAAATGGCTTTAAAAAAAATACTATACGGTGTTTAATAGAAAATTTAAACATGCATTTTCCGTGATGGATAGAGGTAGTGAATGGGGATATACAGTATAGAATACCTATACGTTTATGGAGAGTCCCTGTAAACTACATATGCGTGTGTGAGAGAGAGAGAGGGAGAGAGAGAGAAGGCATTGGAAATACGTTGCTAGAAACATCATTACAGCGCTCGCTGTTCCTGACCAGGGGGCAAGGAACTCGACCGGAAGTTGAAGTCGGGTGGGGGCTGCCATCTTTTAGCAGAACTTCACTTGCGTTAGCATTCCCATTGACTCCCATTCATTTTGGCGTCACTTTGACAGCGAATAACTTTACATCTGAGGCGTTTAAAGACTCCGTTTGTCCATTATTTATTTCTAAAGATACACGACAATGTATAAAGGGCTTCATTACCTTCTATGTTACATTATGGCCCCGTATAAACAGTTTTTGTAAAAAATAGGCTAACGATTGCGTCATAACCACTCGTCTGTCTGTCTCATTACCGTACAGACAGGAGGAGAAGCTTGCAGGCAATTAACTTAATATGGCGTACTGGCGTTACATTTTAAAATACTATACAAAATAATTAATCAGAATACTTACTCCTGCTCACTCACGACAAAGAACTCCCCGCTCAAGCTCGCCGTCTCTGCAAGATTAACGATGGCAGTTTGCACGCACAGCCACTTAGAAGATTTACATCTGTCAGACAGGTTGCTGACGTCGTCAAGCTTCGTTTGAGTCTGCGCGTCAGAAACGGAAGTGCTGTAAAACGCTAAAAATGGGCTTCACTTGTCTCAATTGAGTTCCAATGGGGTCGCTGTGTCCATTTCTTTTACTGTCTATGTTCCTGACAGACTTCAGCTGCCGTCTTCGTCTTTCTTCTTCTGTGGTTTTCCTAGTTCGTGATTGGTCAACTTCAGATAAATCAACAAATCGGCTCGTTCAACAGCACAAATGGCACGAATTCAATCCGATAGCTCACAAACTTTTTAGACATGTTTAAAAATGGTCGGGAAGTGCTCGTAAGCCACTCTGCTCGGCTCGTAATTCATCGCAAATGATACGAGCCGCGACCATACGAGAATACGCGATTTCCACACGATTGAAAAAAATCGCATGCGAACTCGTACGACAGCAAAAATCGCACCGTGTACGCCCGCCTTTACACTCTGACTCTGTTTTATGAAAAAGCTTCTTATGCCCTCTTTCTTCTTCTTGGGTGGCATCTACAAAGTACAAAAAGGGGCAAAAAAACGGAATATTAAAATGTTTTTACTCTGGCCTTTGAATGTGGCAGAGAGACAGCCCTGGTAACTTACCGTCAGCATCGTCAACATGCGCTCGCACACAAACCACCCGCTCGCTGCTAGTGCAAGCACAAAAGTAGTCCCTGCCCGCACGTGTAGCCTGTCAGATACCCCGCCGCCAATCAAATTACGGCGTTTCTTATACTGTCGTCGTCCTGGCCGTTAGTATCGATCCAAATAGCAGTGCAAAGATCCAAATAGCAGTTCAAAGGAGCTTGCTAAATATTGGTGGGGACAAATTTGTCATCTCAAAATATTGATAGGGACTAGTACCTAGCGTCCCCCCCTAAACCTACGCCCATGGGTGAAATGCTCGTTTTCACTCAATATCCTGTTAATCTTGAGTACCTATAGAGTAGTACTGCATCCTTCATAACTCCAAAAATTCATTAGTTGTATTATATTCATAATAGAAAGATAGTCTGTACCGATTTTTCCCGTAAAAACACGACCGGCTGGAGGCGTTACATGTGGGCGGAGCTAAAGAATCAGTAGCGCGAGTAAGATTTTGAGTTGAAAGCGTTTGGAAGCTGTGACATTACCGTGAGGAAAAAAACATCTAAAACAAACCATGGCTAACAGTCAGATTCAGCGTGTATTTATGATCCAGAATCAGATCCAGAGGCTGAAATTTAACAAGAGCAGCATCAGCAACGACGTCTCTATGTGGTATATATACTGAAACTGTATATATTTGCTTAGCGGTTTTGGAAAATGACTAAGTTCCACTTTATGTCGTCTTTTTTTTTTTTTTTAAGCTGTACATGTGGAAAGTGCAGTTTGATGACAACATCGCATGTTGTTTACTTGATGTGCTTACGCGCCGATAGCTAAGTTAACAACACTGATATTTGAAGCAGTTTTACTCACCGCATGCAGTTTCAACACACGATCGTGACCCTTTTTCGTTGGGACTGCATTACCCTTAAGAAATAAACGATGTGCAAATCCGGCGTCAAACTGGGCCTTGTTTGTAAAACAAGAATCTTCGAAATGCAGGGAACAAACAAAAACACTTGCACAACTCCGTTGATGCTCTGTAAAAATAAACTCCGTCCACTGGTCCCTTAATGCTGTTTTTTTTTTGGTAATCTGTGCAGGGTTGTCTTGCCCTGGCAACCAAAAACACACTTCTTTTGTGACATTTCGCGATGCTCTCGCTCTGATCAGTGAAATGTCTGTGCTCAGCCTCGCTATACGGGAGCGCGCGCTCTTCCGGCAGACGTGCCCTCAGGACCCATATAAGGAAATTCCGCTCCATCTAACGTCACACAGAGCCATACTCGAAAAAAAACTTTCCGAAACTTGTGACAAACCGGAAGGAGTATTTTTGGAACAGAAATACTCCTTCAAACGTACAACTTAATTTTTGAAACTTTGTCCATGTTTAGTATGGGAATCCAACTCTTTAACAGTGTAAAAAAACTCAGTATGCATGAAATAGCATTTCTCCCCCCCTTTAAGCATAACGTTAGCTTTATGAAGACAATAAGTTGCATAATGCAGATTATTCCAATAAATCAGACTAATTTGTGGTCTGTTCTGTGGTGGTTTGTTGCATTTAAACCAATAAAATTATATTCCTCATTTTAAAAAGTTTAAATGTTTTATATATGTTTTTTTAAACAATGAAGTGAGTCCTATCATAATATATATAATTACAGGTTGCACGATTTGTTTTTGTTTTTTATTTTAAACCCCAGCAACAATTTTGAAGTTACGTTTCATGTCAGGTGAATTTTATTCTGAAAAAGTTTATCAAACATCCAGTAAGTCTTTGTCTTATGAATATGAGACCGAAAGTAACGTTAACTTGCCAGACCCTTGCTCTAGTGCAAAGACAAACAGGTAAGGTAAGGAAAATGTTAAATATATTTACATTATAATTTAGACTTATAGCGCATCGTTTTCTCAAACAATTAAATGTAGCAATGTTTTTTTTTTCGTTTTATTTTAGGATATATCTTAGTGTGGCAATCGTTTATCGCCAGGTTTTGTAACGTGTCAAAATGGTATATCGAAAAAAAATATATAATGAAACTTAGTTGTAAAATTTCCGCAAACAATAAAATAAAAGCAGCATTTAAAAACTCAGCAAAATGAGCTGCAGTTGCTGGAGGAACTGCTTTTGTTGGAGGGTTGATCGGTGGTCCAGCCGGGGTTAAGCTGTTGGTCCAAGTAGGGCTCGCTGCAGCCTGTGGTGGACATTCAACCCCGCCCACATCCAAGCATGATGTCGGAAACCACACCCACATCCAAAGACATCACACATCCAACCCTGCCCACCCGGATGTGCCATCACAAACCACGCCTACGTCACGTTCTCATTAAATTTCAAACAGGAAGAAGCGTCGAGAAAACCCTAAACAAGAAGATCCGTTGAAGACGTTTGTGTTGTTTTTAATTGGTAAAAGAAGAAATATTGTTTTGCAATCGCCAGAAAGAACAAGAAGAGGAAGTTGTTGTTTTCCGTGTTTGCCAGTCGCCCAGAAGAAGTTATTTGCCATGAATGTAAGTAATGAAAAATGTGGTTCTTAGACCGGTACAACGCTAATTCCAAAAGTGTTTGTCACATTGTATGTCTCTGCTTAACGTGAATAGTTAAAATGTTAAAATGTATACATTAAATTATCAAGGATTGTAATGTAGCACATGTAATAATTTGTTAGACATTAAGTGAAACTAACAGCACAACGATAACTGTTACTACGGTTTGTTTTGAGCCATAGTAAAGTAACAAGGACATGAGGCTGATTTCACACAGGCACGTTATAAGGCTACCAACACTGCTGTGTTTACTTTCATAATGTCTATAATGTTCCCAACTGTATCCTGATAAAATGTAGGTGCTTTCATTCATGTTTTTTTAACATCTCCAACACATAATACTGATCTCTTTCTCTCACACACACACACATACACACACACATGTTGGTATATGTGGTTTATGGGGACTCTCCATAGGTGTAGGGTTGCCCTACCCCAACCCTACACCTAAACCTAACCCTCACAGGAAACTTTGTGCATTTTTGGATTTTCAAAATAACTAATTCTGTATGATTTATAAGCGTTTTGAATTACGGGGACACTAAAAATGTCCTCATAAACCACCTCCTCATTGTAATACCTGTGTCATACCTATGTCATTATACAAATTTGTGTCCTTGTTAACCACATAAACAAGCTCACACACACACACACACACACTTAACCTCTTTCACATACATGTACTACACTGGCCCCACGCAGAACATAGAATATATTTAATGATATACACTGACAGCTCTTGCACAACAACTCGTTTGAGCAACCACATCATTTCACTATGTCTTGCTTGATAACTCTCTGTTCGTGTCAAATGTTTGTATCCTTCTATATTAATACACATAATAGTTATCATGTTTTACAGCACCCTACACATCTGCAGTCCAAACCTGATCCAGAACAGTTCTGCCGGGATGGGGGGTTTGAATGTCCCTGCTGCAGTTTCACCACTGAAGAGAAGTTCTCTTTTACACTTCACCTAGAGAACCACATAAGTCATGCAGTGGAGCATGGAGGTATGGTGAGAGCGTGTCTTTAGATATCGATTGGCTTTTGTGTTTTTAAATCATATGTGCATGTATATGTATGTTGTATCATCTAAACATGTATGTGAATCTCAAAGAACGACAAGATAAGCTGTAGTTTCTTGGCAACAACTAAATTGATGAGAATATTGTTGTTGTTTATCTATGTGCGTTTTGTAACTTGCTGTGTACACTCTACAGTTTTGTTAACTATTTTTTTTTTCTACAATCCTACATGTTACTTCATCTTAAAATGCAATAAACTGTGCAGGACCACAGCCCATTTTCACTGTCTTTACTGCAGCCAGACAGTAATACGCAAGGACCAATACATAAGGCATGTTTCCCAGTGCTTGAAGACAGAAGAATTTGCAACACCACCTCCATCTCCCTCTGTAGCTGCATTTCCGACACCACCACCACCCCCAGCTACTTCTGTTTCAAAGCCTCCAGACTCTACCCCCCTTTCCTCTGATCCTAGTACCTTTGCATCATCCCCCATCCCACTCCCTCAAATTAGAAAGGAGAGAGAGACAGTCATGTGTCCTCATTGTGAACTGACACTTAACAGGAGAAATATAAAGCTGCATATTCTAAGACGACATAGACCAAAAAAAATGGACATCACCGCCCAGAACCACTTTAAATCACAGTGTGTGGATTTTACAAATGGTATATATGCGGTAGCAAAATCATTTTCAACATCAAGCACTCCGATCCATGTCATCAAAAAGACATGGGGCTCTGAACATAGGACATCATGTGAACTTGACATCTGCAGAATCAACACAGAATTTGCTGAACGGTCAAACAGCCGTTCCTATGAATGTCATCACCTTCAGTCGCTTGCGAACCAGCTGAAAGGGATATTCCCTTACTGACAGAGCAAGTTTTACAGACCATGGTCGACGACCTTTGGTTTGGGGAGGACAAGAAGGAGAGATGTTTGGCACAGCAGAGAAAAGCAATTAATGCAGGAGCCCCTCTCTCCTGCCTAGTGACAGTTTGTGGACCCAGCTACAAAAAGTACATTTCTGTGTTTGAGCCCACCATTTCATCCTACAGCAGGCTTGGTCGTGTCATAGTTACATATGATGCCAAAACCATTTCTTGGCATTGTCCTTGTGCCAGACCAAGGCAGTCATGCCTTCACAAATATGTTGCAAAGTGGCACCTGTTTGAAGTTGATCGGGAACTCTCTGGGAAAACCAGAAGTGTGGAGGCGGACAGCATCACACAACATATTCCCACCGATGTGGAAGGTTTTGAGGAAGAGGAAGGAATCCAATACCCACCTGAAGAACAGAATCTATCTCAAATGGTTAAATACATTTATGAAAAAAAGAAACTGCCTGCTGTGATTCCCTCCGATGTGGTAAACACAACAAATTTTCCTCTGAGCTTCACGCCATCTGAAGCCTTCTGCACTGAATGTTCAGAGGTTACTCCACTAAGCGACCCAGTGATTATCACTTCAAAAGCCAGAATCGTGACGATGACCAATGTCATAGAAGGTTTGTTGCATTTTCTTTACATGCGTCATCAATTCAACATTTAAATGTACATTCTAACTGTAATGTGAAATGGTGATGGCCGTGATTGTCAGGGTCTTCCTTTCCATTTGTAGGCGTATTCAAATGTCCACGCACTCATTTTAGTGTTGTTCATTGTGGAGGGTTGTACTTTATAGCAGTATTAGAAAATGTTTCACCTCTTTACTGGCACTTGTTTTTGGCAGGAATTTCAATGTACAGGAAAGAGTGCTACAGATGTGGCATGGTGTATCGGTATCAGGAGTGGAGTGATGGGATTCATAATTTTGATGATCACATACTTTTATCGATACACTTGTGCCATTTTCTGCGCAACAGTCTCCAGGTAAGAACCATGTTGGTTTAAATGTGTTTAAAACAACAACAGGTAATTATTGCATGAATATGTATTGTAGAGTCTTAAACTGTGATGCATCTCTTTGGCAGACTCAACAGGCTGTGGATAGTGCAATTGAGGTCTTGGAGAGGACCTCATGTAAAGCCTTCCCTTCAAAAAAAAGGATCCTGCAGGCCTACTTAAGCTTCGAGGCACTGTCCGACCACACCTACACATTCTCATGCTTAACCTGTGGTTATCACCCAGTGTCCGTAGTTAAGGACCTTCATAAGAAGGGTGTTTTTGGTATGCCTGGTAAGTCCACACATTTAATTAATTTTTTTTGTTTTGTTTTTTACTCCTATATTATTTCATGCGCACAGCATGTCCAGCTTGGGTAAAACTTGTTTGTTGTAATGTCTAGGTTTTTTTTTTTTTTTTTCTTCCAGTTAGCAGCATTGAGGAACCACCAGAAGATTTTGATGGGCATGTGAATGCTGAAAACTTCTGGAAGCTGGTTTCTCTGGAAATTATCAGCCGTGGTTTAGTTCCAAGTTAGTATGTTTCATACAATGACTACCATTATAGAGTTGGGATTGTATTATTAGCTTTCTTTTAATATTTCTTAATATTTTCTTATTTAAAGGCAACAAGGCATTTTTTCCAGAAGGTTTTTCGAATGCATTCTCAGTTTTGTCTGTTGTCTGTGATGACATTCCTCAGCTCAGAAGGTGGTGGTGTCGTTTGCTCTTGCAAAACATGTCACATGCAAGGTACACACAGATGGTTAATGAAATGAAATGGATTCTTCTACATTCAAACTACCCAGGCATACTTAATGTTTCCTCCTAGAATGTTAAAGGGTTGGTTCACCCAAAAATTTAAATTATGTCATTAATAACTCACCTTCATGTTGTTTCAAACCTGTATGACCTCCGTTCATCTTCGGAACACAGTTTAAGATATTTTAGATTTAGTCTGAGAGCTCTCAGTCCCTTCATTGAAACTGTGTGTAAGGTATACTGTCCATGTCCAGAAAGGTAAGAAAAACCTCATCAAAGTAGTCCATGTGACATCAGAGGGTCAGTTAGAATTTTTTGAAGCATCGAAAATACATTTTGGTCCAAAAATAGCAAAAATTAGGACTTTATTCAGCATTGTCTTCTCTTCCGGGTGAGAGAGATATTGTGTGAGAGAGTTCAAAACAAAGCAGTTTGTGATATCCGGTTCGCGAACGAATCATTAGATCTAACCGGATCTTTTTGAACCAGTTCACCAAATTAAACTGAATCATTTTAAACGGTTCACATCTCTAATACGCATTAGTCCACAAATTACTTAAGCTGTTAACTTTTTTAATGTGGCTGACACTCCCTCTGAGTTAAAACAAATCAATATCCCGGAGTAATTCATTTACTCAAACAGTACACTGACTGAACTGCTATGAAGAGAGAACTGAAGATGTTCAAGGCGGGATTTTCAAAGCGTTTGGCCATAAAAGAGGGTTCATTACCAACTTTATTTAGAACAACGAGCATCTCCGAATCACAACGCGAAGTATGATTATGAAGTTATGTGTTTGTTTTCTCCCGAGCGTCTTATCAGTATGTGTGCTGTCTGCTATCTGCAGCATTTTTCTGCGCTGATCTTCATTTACAAACACGTCATTAAAATGAACTGTAACTCTGTGAATACTCAACGAAGAGATATGAGAGAGATATCTATAGAATGCCTGAACTGTCTACTTTTAAACTAAACAAGTGACTAAAACAGATATTCTGTAATAAAGTAATCCATATGAAAACAACGCGATGTCTGTTTTTCATGTCTCCCTTCATTAGATATAATGTGACCACTCCGCGCTGAACGTACTATTCAGATTCAAACTGAAGCGCGCGGCTTGAATACACCCACACAGAAGAAAAAGCAGCGAGACTGTTCAAGTTTTTTATTTTACTGTTTGCTTCGCGATGAGAGGAATAAGACATAATTCACCCCAAAAAGATGCTAACGCATTGTTTACCGTGAAGTTGTGTATGGAACAACCAATCAAAAGTGACTGTTAGTTGACCAATCAGAACACAGTATGCTACCGAAAGGTGGGGTTTAAGGAAACTGAATCTTTTGAACAGCTTTGCGCGAACCGTTTGGGGATCTCTGAGAATTGAGGTAATTTTAAAATTATATTTTGACAAAATGACAATGTTTTTTAACCTTGGATGGATTTAAACCTATTGTACAGGACTTATAAACAGTGATAGGAAGCTTAGAATTTTCATCTTACTGGCTCTTTAATGTTCAAATGTTTGCAAGTGTCGAGTGTTACTTGGGGTCATTTTGTATCTTTTACATGATTCAAGTGACTAAAATACGTATTTTACCACAGTAAACTGACTTTTACTAGTGACTTTTACTAGCCAACTTGTGTTTCTGTTATCATTGCCTCACTTTAAACCTGTTTTTCTCTAAATTCAAAGTTCAGATAGCCATAACTTTTGTAAGCAATAAGGTACGATAGGCCGTGCTGTATTGTGAATAAATCATGGCTGAAAGCCATTGTTAGGCAAGACGCAAAGTAATAAAATGGTTACCACACAATAAAAAATAATAAAAACTAAAATTCATGTATTGAAATGTTACTTTTTGGAAGCAAGTTCGTTAAATGCTGTCCTTCCGCAAAAGAAATAAAAAAGTTCCTGACAGCATCAGTAAACTCAATGCAACAGAATGTTCTGGGCATGCCTCATCTGATGGAGCTTAAATAAAAACTGAATAGATGACTCTTTTCATCCGCTGTGTCATTGTAGTTTATAGTCATGGTGTCCTAAAATAGCACAGTTGAATACAAGTACTAAAGAATCATGTCAGTATATTAAGTACAAAATTAGTGTGCAAAAATGGAGCAATTTAAGTACATTTTGTAAGTGTGATTTCTTTAACCTGGGGTGGGGTCATGAAAGTGGGGACCTAGAGGAAGACTGTAATGGTCTAGTGTGCCATTTGGGACAGGGCCAGAGTAAGGCGGACCACCCTCGGGCACATTTCTAACCGGCATGCATCTTGTGGTGATCAACGGAGATCGATTCTGTGCAGATCTTGCTAATCTCAAATGAGCCTAATATATTTAGATGTGTAGCATGTGTGCATGTATCGTCTTTTTGTATCAATTCCATTTTAAATGACCTTTCCACAACGATATTCAGTTATTTTGATAATATCTGCCTACTTTAGCAATGCTTATTTTATTTTTTTTCAAATACTCATTTATTCATACTTTGAATAAGTACAATGACATTTTTATTTTTAACTTCTTTATATGATTTTCTTAGCAAAAAAAAAAAAGGTTTATACATGAAACCATTAAAAAATGGGACGTCTGAGACAACAAAGGCACCTTTTTCCACCTTTTTCCACCTTTGACCACAAGATGTCATTAGTGTGCCATGCCTTGAAAAGCTTCCTGTAAAAAAAATAATAATAATAGTTACGAAACAGTAGAGGACAAAGTCTTGGTGCTTAGTAAAGCTTTTTGCTGTTTTATAATACAACTGAATTGGTCGTGGGCAGAGTGTACTGCACTGCCCCATTGTCCAGGCTGAAATACCTGCCGCTTTTTGCAGATTTCTCAAACCAGGAGTAACTTCAACTAAAGAGGTACTGTAGGCTAAAGTCTGAGTTATATCAAAGCTGTAATGTAGTTTCAAAACTAAAACTAAATATTTCAAAAGCTAAATTGTAGTTGACCTTTTTCCATGTAGCCTAACATGTTTAGCTTCAACATGTTCAGCTTCGACTGTATTTAGTTTGTTGTAGTTAAAGACTATTTGTTGGATAGAAACCATTTACGAGTCTATGATTCTGTGAAGTGTTAAATCTTCTTACATTTAAGAATACTCAGCTCTTTGATTCATGTTTCTCCTCCTCAGGCAGTGTTTGATCACAAAACAGTGATGGCCAGTGCCGTGTACGTGGAGGAACTGTGTGACTATGAGGAGACCGAGAGCCCAAGCCCAAGCCCAAGCCCAGGTTCAGTAGACCCCAATACATTAATTATATGTCAAACTCAGCACTACAACCCCCCCAGACCCCAGAACTTCCGCAACCCAAGACCAGAATCTGACTTTCAAGTGACCTCTTCGTTCAGCCAAAAAGACAACAATAAGGTTCTGCATAAGGAGAAAACGTACCACAACCACCCCCCCCTAGACCCCAGAACTTCCGCAAGAGCCCAAGACCAGAATCTGACTTTAAAGTGACCTCTTCATTCAGCCAAAAAGACAACAATAAGGTTCTGCATAAGGAGAAAACTTACCACAACAACCCTCCCAGACCCCAGGCCGCTTTTTCTCCTCCACTCCCCCGAATAGATGATGTAATCAAGTTCTGCTGTAAGATATCAGAGAATACCCAGATTGAAGTGGCTTTAAAAAAATCTAGAAGTGGAGCTGCTGTTGCTGGGGGAGGGGCTTTTTTAGGAGGGCTACTTGGAGGTCCACCCGGTATATTTATTGGTATGTACACTTATGTTTTATTTTATTTTTTTCGCTTACAACCTTTGACCCACTTCACTTCCTAACCACAGAGTGGTGCTATAATATCATCAAAATAAATAAATGAAAACACTTTTTTGGAACCTTCATTTTTGAAGTGTTGTTTAAATATTAATACATTTCGATTGAACTATGTAGAAAATATGGAAAATCCATCAGTGAAGCCAATGTTTAGGCAAATTGCTAACTTGATATGATCAACTTTCACATGAAGAAAACAAATTATTTTATCAATTAATAATTGTGGACGGTATATTTAGTGAACCAATGCATCTTTAGCAGTTTGTTTCTTTGTTCTTGATCTTCTATTGTCATATTCAGGTGGTACTTTGGGAAGTGCTCTGGGATGGTGGATGACTAAAGACCAATTCCGTCCTCTTCATCAGATCATAATGGAGATGTCTCTTGAACAGAAAGAGAAACTGTACTCTGAGATCATTAACAATCTGGGATGGGATAACGTGTCTGAACTTATTTTGTCAGTGATAAGTAATCCCTCTCTAAAGAAGAAAGTACTTGATATTTTAGAGTCTTTTGCCAAAGAGCAGCTCAGAGCCAAAGTGAAGTGTGGAAAAAAATAGCATCTTATAATTTCACCTGGGGGCTTTCATAAAACAAGTTTACCAAATAAGCCAGGTTTATATAATTTAGTCTTTAGTTTATCGTATGTTTTGTTTCAAAATAAGTCAGACTAACTGAAATACACCTGGCTTATTTGGTAAGCTTTGTTTGTTTTTTGTTTTATGGAAAAAGCCCCCTGCTTAGTCTAGTTTGACTATCTGAAGAGCTTTTTAGGTTTTGTTTCAAAAAAAAGAAAAAAAAAAAGAAAAGTGAATTACTTTATTTTTCTTTATTATAAACACTTATAGCAGCCCTTCAGGATCCAAAAAAGGAGCAGTTTTGATGGTTGTCTTTGATTTATTTACTCGAATAAACTTAATTACTGAAGTATTTTCTGTCTCTGTGGGTTTTTTTTTCTTTTCTTTTTTCTCCATTGCATCTTAACACCGTGTTCACACAGTAATTGACATCATAGCACAATAACAATCACATTACAACATCATGGGATGTAAAAAAAAAAAAAAAAAGACAAACATGAACGAAAGAAAAATAAACTCAACCAACATTCACAAAAACAAACATTTACTGCATTAACAAAACATTTAATATTATTAAAATGAATCAACAATATCATGCTAAAGAAATACATGAAAAACAAACACTCTGCTTGCCAAAGGGATATAAATGAAAGCTCAAATCATTCTCCTAAGCTGTACATGTAACAAGAACAAATGTGGACTATTGCTCTACTCTAGTAGTGATGCCAAGCAGAGCGAGTTAAAGGAGAAGGTCATTACACTCCCACCAAATCACAATTTCAAACTTCAATGTCCTTTTTCAACAAAACCTTGTAATAAACCTATTGTGGGATGCAAGAGATTTACCTGCATCAATGAATCAACGTTGAACTATCACTCCCTTGAATGACCTCAACAACCGACCTAACTGGTTCCTTAGCAGCATGTCATTCTTGATAATGGCTTCTGTCGATTTGAGATATTCAGGAGATACTCTCTTTTCTGTTGAGTCCAGACCAGAACTGTTCAATTAAACATTGGACTCTGTTCCACCTTTAGTAACGTGTTTCTTCAGACATTTCTCAGGAGTTACATATGGTGTTATGGTTGACTCCTTCACTACATATCTATTTCAATCCAGTTTACCAGAGCCACGGAGTATTACTGTGAACCTCAACATGGTTAAAATATTTCAATGTTGAAACTACTTAAAAGAAATTAGTAATTCATCAATAATCTATTGATTCATTCTAATGAGCCATTTCAGTACAGTTAAAGGTACAGTGCAACATTAAATTAAATTAAATACTTCAAGCAGTGACAAGAAGAATGCAGTGAATTCTGATTTAGTTGTACAACAAGAGTGCTGTCAAGGTTGTATAATGTTGGTTGGTTGCCAAGAAAAACGTAACTTCCCCATATCAAGATGTAATTGCTGACTGTCCCCATGAATAGGACATTGCATGTTTTCTAGCAGTAAACATGAAAAAAAAAAAAAAAAAACAGCAGCATAGGAAGACATACATCCCTTTTAGATACACATGCACTCGAAGACCTTAAAAATAGGTCATTTTAAACCTACATCACTTTCTTTTTTTCTGTAGAACATTAAAAATATTTAGGGAAATGTCTTGTTTATTGTGTGTGTGTGTGTTTGTTTGTCTGAAACATTTTAGGGCTGTTGCCTTTACAGGCATGGTTGAACCAAATATGAACCAAGTCTACAATTTTGTGCAGTGTTAAATCTTCTTACATTTAAGACTGGTCAAATCTTTGATTAATGTTTCTCCTCCTCAGGCAGTGTTTGAACACACAACACAATGAAGTCCAGTGACGTGCACAAGAGGGGTCCGGGGGCAGCTCAAGCCCCTCCCTCTATAATCCCTGACTTTATGTGAAAAGTGACCATTTGTTCCAGCCTTAATAACCCAGAACCAATATATTGGCTGAGGAGGAATCTCTACCACCACAACACCCCCCAGAACCCAGGCAACTATTTCTCATCTGCCCCTCCCAAGTTCTGTGCTCCATCAAATAGATGATGTAATGGTGCTCTACTGTAAGATATCAGAAAATAGCCACTTGGCTACTACAAGGTCCACCCAGTGTATTTATTGGTGCATACACACGTTTTATTTCTTGTCATTTACAAACTTTGACCCACTTCACTTCTTAACCACAGAGTGGTGCTATAATATCTTCTATAAACAACTGAATGGCTTGTTCTCTGAAGCCAACCCAGTATGTTGAGTTTTTCTGTAATAAAAAATAAGCAAACACAAAAAGGTTCTTTTCTGGCATGTACTGTATGGTTCCATGAAGAACCTTTAACATCCATGGAACCTTTCCATTGCACAAAATGGTCTTTAGTGGGAAAAAAGTTGTTGAGATTTTTAAAATGTACTTCACACAATGAAAAAATAATAGTTATTTTAAGAACTCTCTATTGAAAGTGAAATTATTATTTTTTTTTTAAAGTGTGGTTTAAACGACTGAACTATGTAGAAAATATGGGAAATTCATGTTTCGGCAACTTATGATATGAACAACTTTAAATTTTAAGTGAAGAAAACACCTTATTTTATCGATTAATAATTGTGAATGGTATATTTAGTGTACCACATACATCTTTAGCAGTTTGTTTCTTTGTTCTTGATACACTCACCATCTGACACTGTCTCGACTCTTTCTCTTTTTTCTTTTTTTTCTTCTCTCAGCTTGTCAAACCTGGTGACTAGAACTGAGGAAGAATCTACTGAAATCTTTACCCTCGTGAGTATTTTCCCATCAAACTACACATAGATCCACATAGTACATGCTCTGCATTTACACCCCCAAACAATGGGGAAAAATAACATTAAATGTGAAACCTGTCTCCATCATCCTCTAGCTCTTGATCTGTTGTAATATGAAGGTTGTACTTTGGGAAGTTCTGTGGGATGGTGGATGACTAGAGAAAAATTCTGTCCTCTTCATCAGATGATAAAAAATGAGATGTCTCTTCAACAGAGGGATGAACTGTACTCTGTGGTGATGGAAGAACTGTGCAATCTGGCATGTGATAACCTGTCTGGACTCATTTAGTCAGTGATGAGTAATAACTCAAGAAATGAAAGTATTTGATATTTTAACAACTTTTCCGAGAAAACAGCTCAGAGTCAAGGTGAAGAATGGAAAAAAAAAATAGCATCTTCAAATTCTCTCCACTGCATCACAACACCACGTTTACCCAGTAATTGACTGCATAGCACAATAACAATAGCATCACAACATCATGGCTCGTAAAACTACAAAGAAAACAAATGAAGAAACTAACATGAACAAAGAAAAATACCCAACATTCACAAAAACAAACATTCACTGCATTAACAAAACATTTAATATTATTAAAATGAATTAACAATATCATGCCAAAGAAATACATGAAAAACAAACACTCTGCTTGCCAAAGGGATATAAAGTTGTTTGAGTCCAAACCAGAACTGTTCAATTAAGCATTAAACACCTTTAGTAACGTCTTTCTTCAGACATTTCCCAGGAGTTACATATGAAGGTGTTGGCTCACTCCTTTAACTACATCTCTATTTCAGTTCAGTTTACCAGTATTACTGTGAATCATTTCAGTAAAGTTAAAGGGATAGTACAGTGCAAAATTAAAATTCAGCCATCATTTACTCGCACCACATGTAACTTTCCAGTATATGGTTAAAACAACAACAACACGGAGACAAGTTAAAGCAAAAACTAAATACTGTACAAGTTAAAATACTGTAATTGTAATTGTAACATGATTAACTGCAGGAATAACCCATTAACAGATAGACCACATTATTGTATTTATGCTTACCTGGCACCTTATATACACTATTGTTCAAAAGTAGGATTGGTCAGGTTTATATATATTATTATTATTATTATTAATTATTTATTTATTTATTTATTTATTTATTTATTTATTTATTTATTCTTCTCCCTCCAGAAAGTCTGTTATGCTCATCAGTGCTGCATTTATTTCTCATTGTGTATTTAATAAGTGTTATTTATTAAAGTAGTCATTACTCCATTTGGTACTCAAGAAAAAACATTTTCATCATTGCCAATGTTGTGCTGCTTAATATTTTTAATATTAAAAAAAAAAAAAAAAAAAAAAAAAAACTTTTTCAGGTTTCTTTGCTGAATAGAAAATTAACAGCATTTATGTGAAACAATTTTTATGCAACATTTCAAATGTCTTTACTTTTGAAATGAGAAGCGGCTGGCCATTAAACCGCAGTGCCACACTCTTTCTGAACTGTGCTCTGTCACATGATTCGTGGTAGAGTGCAGTTCATGTGGTTTGCTGGAAAGCAGAAAACTAACTCTTAGAAAAACCTCTCTGAGGTTATAAGCTAACGTTACACAAGAAAAACACACTACCAGTACAGTATAGGTGCAAAACCAATTGATCAAATGAAATACTTCAAACGGTGAAAAGATGAATGCAGTGAATTATGATGTAGTTTTACAACAAGAGTGCTGTCATGGTTGTATGTAGTTTTTTTGCTAAGAAAAACAACTTCCTCATATCAAGATGTGTATGTATTTGCTGACTGTCCCCTGCTTAGGACATTGCATGTTTTAGCAGTAAACATTAAAAACAGCGGCATGAAAAGACATAAAACCCTTTCAGATACTGAAACACTCGATGACCTTAAAAATACTTCACTAAAAAAATTGTCATCGTTTTACCCACCTTCAGGACATTTTAAACCTACAGTACTAAATTATTTTAAAGAATAGTAACACTTTAGAATAGGTAACACTTAACTATTAACTACAACATTTCTCTCAGTACATTTTTAATTTGCTGCTTATTAATAGTTAGTAAGGTAGTTGTTAGGTTTAGGTATTGGGAAGGATTAGGGATGTAGGTCAAGTAGAATAAGGCATTAATATGTTCTTAATTAGCACTAATACATGGCTAATTTTCTAGTAATATGCATGCTAATAAGCAACTAATAAGTTTTACCTATTCTAGAGTGTTTCCTTTGTAAGTCAGTGGTCCCCAAAACGATTTGGTTACAACATTCATAAAAATGTATTCTATTGTGTCCTGCTGGTTTGTTCATACAGGTTTGTAACAACATGTAAGTAAATTATAACATAATTTGTATATTTGGTTCAACTATGCCTTTAAAAGCAACAACCCTGAAACATTTCAAATTGAAGTCTTTTCAATGTAAATAAATAAATAAATAAATAAATAAATAATAATAATAATGTCACACACCTGGACTCATTTAGTGTTTTTGCCCCAGTGACCCAGTTTCTGTCTTCCGTGTTTAGTTTGATTAGTTCCCAGGTGTGTCTATTATCTTCCTCATGTGTTCCATGTCCCTGTTAATTTAGTTATTCCATCCACCTGTGTTTCCCCATTATCCTTTGTACTTAAGCCTTGTCCTTTCAGTTCTGTTTTGTCGGGTCTTCACTTGCTACTTACGTGTGTCTACCTCTGTGCTCCATGTTGGATATCCCCTGTGTTGGATATATTAAAAGCCTTATTTCATTTATCCTCGGCTCCGTGTTCCTTCCGGCAGCGTAAAACCGTGACAGAAGACCCAACCAGAAAAAGAAAATAGAAAACTGCGTGCTTTTTCCCTCCGTTTTGTTTTTGTGTTTTCAAAGTCTTTTTGTTTCGTAGTGTTCTATGGATCCCCTCTATCGTCCCGAATTCCTCATCCTCCTGCTGAAGCAGGGAGGACGTTCTCTCGAGGACCATACCAGACAGTTTCTTCTTTTAGCTAATGCCACCAGCTACCCGGACGACGCGCTCTGCACCTTCTACAACACCAGCCTGAACTCCAAGTGCAGAGCGTTGTCGCCCGAAGATGGTCCTCGGGAGGATTTCGCCGCATTTGTGGAGTGGACTCTGGCGAGAAATGGGTCACCTCTCACCGTCTGCCCCATAGAGGACCTCGCCAGCCCCACTCCCGACCCAGAGACCAGCCAGCCACCATCACGCCGCACGGAGCCAGAGCCCACCGCAGCCGCAGAGCCCGAGCCATCCACTGACAGGGAACAGGATCTCGAGAGCGCGACTGACCAGGTGTGTGAGCCGGCAACACCGTGCATCGTGGGAGTCCTAGTGGAGATCGAGGGCGTGGAGGAAAGCCCTGCCCACACTCCTGCGACTGAGGGTGAGCTGTTTGCAGTCTCTGAAAGTCATATGGAGCAAGTTCTGGATCTGATGGACTGGTCTACGGAGGTAATCCCTAATTTTCCTGTTTCCCCGCTGGTTCCGCCCAGCCCTGAATTTTCTGTTTCTCCGCTGGTTCCGCCCAGCTCTGAATTTTCTGTTTCTCCGCTGGTTCCGCCCAGCCCTGAATTTTCTGTTTCTCCGCTGGTTCCGCCCAGCTCTGAATTTTCTGTTTCTCCGCTGGTTCTGCCCAGCTCTGAATCTTCTGTTTCTCCGCTGGTTCCGCCCAGCTCTGAATCTTCTGTTTCTCCGCTGGTTCCGCCCAGCCCTGAATTTTCTGTTTCTCCGCTGGTTCCGCCCAGCTCTGCATCTTCTGTTTCTCCGCTGGTTCCGCCCAGCTCTGAATCTTCTGTGTCTCCGCTGGTTCCGCCCAGCTCTGAATCTTCTGTGTCTCCGCTGGTTCCGCCCAGCCCTGATTTTTCTGTTTCACCGCTGGTTCCGCCCAGCCCTGAATCATCTGTGTCTCCGCTGGTTCCACCCAGCCCTGAATCTTCTGTGTCTCCTGTATTCCCTCCCAGCCTCCCTCTCCCGCCTCCTCCCAAACCTGCTGGTCCCTCTACTCCTCTTTCGCTGGTTCCATCCAGTCCTGATCCTCCTGTCCTTCCTCCCATCCTTCTCCTCTCTCCTCCTCCTAGACCAGCCAGTTCCTCGTCATCCCTGCTGGTACCAGTCAGTCCCGCAGCTCACCCTCCTCGGTCCTTCGACCCAGCGGCTCCGCCTTGGCTCTTAGCTCCCTCGTCTCCACCGTGGCCTGTCATCCCACCTGCTCCACCGGGCTCCCTCATCCCTCCGGCTCCACCTTGGTCAGTCGTCGACCATCCGCCGCCTCGGGACTCCACTCCTCCGGTTCCACCTCGTCTTTCCATCCCTCCGGCTCTGTCAGGCTCCTCCTTCCCTCCGGTTCCACCTCCATCCTCGGTCGCTCCGGCTCCACAGCGGTCTGCCAGGACCCCGCCTCCGCCTTGGTCGCCTGAGCCTTCTGCTCCACCTAGGCCCTCCGGAACCTCGACGTCCCCCTGGCTCTGCGGCTGTGCTGCTCCATCTTGGGCTCCTCACCCACCGGTGCAGTCTCCGCCTGTCGGCCCCCTGGTGTCGTCGACCCCTCCTTCACCATGGCTCCTCCCGCCGTCGACTCCACCTTGGATCTCCGTCCTGGCTGGTCTCTGGTGGACCATCTGGCTCCTCCTGCTCCTGTCTCCTCCCTGGCTCCTCCCTCCGTCGTCTCCTCCCTGGCTCCTCCTTCTGTGGTCCCTGTCTGCTGGCCCCCTCCTGGGAGTCCGTCCTCCACCGGAACCTCCTCCCAAGTTCCCACCCACGCCTCCCTCGGTTGTTTCTACGGTGCGAGGACGCACCTACTGGGAGGGGGGAGTACTGTCACACACCTGGACTCATTTAGTGTTTTTGCCCCAGTGACCCAGTTTCTGTCTTCCGTGTTTAGTTTGATTAGTTCCCAGGTGTGTCTATTATCTTCCTCATGTGTTCCATGTCCCTGTTAATTTAGTTATTCCATCCACCTGTGTTTCCCCATTATCCTTTGTACTTAAGCCTTGTCCTTTCAGTTCTGTTTTGTCGGGTCTTCACTTGCTACTTACGTGTGTCTACCTCTGTGCTCCATGTTGGATATCCCCTGTGTTGGATATATTAAAAGCCTTATTTCATTTATCCTCGGCTCCGTGTTCCTTCCGGCAGCGTAAAACCGTGACAAATAACAATAATAAAAGTTTTGTCATTAATATTTTATTCTATCTTGTGCATTTATAGTCACATTCATTTTGTATTTAATCTTTCAAAGTAGTTTTTGAACTTTAGAATGAACTTATGTCACGGGGTGACGAAAGAGAAGCGGAACTAAGTCCCGCCGGAATTTTGTGTTCCCCTCGGGACGGTGTCGCGGTAACACCGGTCCACTTCCGGGTTGCGCCCGATGTCACAATAACAACGCTAATGACAGATTGAGATCTGGTGTGGGGAGTTTGATGTGGCGATCTGTGAGAGGATTATGGAGGCGGAGTAACCACATAAAAAGAGAAGTGCAGAGACCATGCAGGGTGGATTCTATTTGGTCGTTCGTTCTCCCGGCTATTCTTCCTGATCGGCTTGCCCCCGTGTGTGGTTCTTCTCTTTGGATGTGTTCCCCTAGGAGAAGTGAATTCCTGGGACGTTTGGGCTGGCGTGTGGAGGTATTTGAGGACTATTGTGGGGTTTCGGCTATCTGGCTGTGCAACAGATATATCAGCGATCGAGTGGAGATATTCAGGACAGAAAGAGTGTGAGTCTGGAAAGCAAGTGAAGACCAGGCCGCGCCATCGCTATCGGAGGGAAGTTAAGAGACCTGATCTGGGACTTCGATAAATTGTATACATCTGGACTGGGAGTGATAACGTGCGAAGTGGACGGAGCCATCGTTGGGTGAGTGCTGGCTCTATTTGCACTAAGAGTGGGTGTGCCGTGTCTGAAGTGGTGTGTTTGCACAATAAGTCGTTTGAAGTGAAGTTACAGAGTGTGGGGAAGATATATAGAGTTAATGCCGGACGCTCACCACCCCGAGAGCCCACCACCGTCACCGTAATCCACACCCAGGCACTCAACTGAAGCATCTCCCAGCCGTAAGCCCCATTTCTTATTCAAGAACACATACATGCTGTTGATTACTTACCCCGCTGTGCAGATCGCAGGATCCTCTGGGCCGAACGCCGCATGTGATGTCCCTATGACAAGAGGTGGACACACGAATTATTCCTTTCCCGGTCACAACCGAAGCCTCTCCCAGCCGTAAGCCCCACTACTTATTCAAGAACGCATACTTGCTGTTGATTACCTACTCTGCTGTGCAGATCGCAGGATCCTCTGGGCCGAATGCTGCATGTGATGTCCCTGTAGAAAGAGGTGGACACACGAATTATTCCTTTCCCGGTCTTAACCGAAGCATCTCCCAGCCGTAAGCCCCACTACTTATTCAAGAACGCATACTTGCTGTTGATTACTTACTCTGCTGTGCAGATCGCAGGATCCTCTGGGCCGAACGCCGCATGTGATGTCCCTATGAAAAGAGATCGCAGGATTCCCTGGGCCGAATGCTGCATGTGATGTCCCTGTAAAAGGAGGTGGACAGGAGAATTATTCCTTTTCCCGGTCTCGACCGAAACATCCACGAGCTCTACTTACCCGGATACCCCCCTCACTCCGGGACGGGTGACAGACTATCCTGGCTCTTGCTGGCCCCGTACAGGCACGAATCGCTGACGACTCCACGCCTTCCCGGCGTCCGAGGTCTGGCTCCGTTCTGGTCGGGAGACACGGAGGGAACACTGAACTTTTAAATTGCTTTTTACCAAATAAAACCTTGTTCATTTTTTTATACTCTCGTCCGTCTGGTTCTTCTGGTACGCTCCCCGAGGTGATCCTGGGTTTCAGGGGTGGGTGCAGTCCAGCTTGGCCCCCCCGACCTGTGACACTTAGCTTCTCTTGATTCCCAGAATCAAGCTCTCGGACTGTAAAGCTTTGGAGTGTCTGTACCATGTTGAAGTGGACTCACTGAATTTTGCTTCGTTTGCTGAAATGTTTCTTTGGTAATGGGTCTCTGATCCAGTGGGCTGTGTTTCAACACAATGCGAGGGTTTCCAGAGCTATTTCCATCTGTCTAATAATAGGAACAAGTGAAGTGTGTGAAAGTTGATCTCAGCTGCTGAACTGGTTTAGTTAGTGTAGATAACATGTTTACACAGTGTGCCCAGTTTCACAGTTGGACATTTTGCAAAAGAGAAGTTTTTAAGAGTTGTTGACTTTCTTCCTGCTACCTTATGCATTGTGTGCAGTTCTCACGAGAGTGGAAAACAGTTTCAGCCTCTATGTGCATATTTCATCTCATTTGGGAGAGTTTTTCTCTTCAGCTCTCTTGGTAAAAATTATGCTGGACTGATGCTTCCTCTGATAACTTTCAGAGTAATTGCCCGAGACTAAGTGATTGTTTAAAAGAGATAAATGTTATATTTTGTTTTGTAAGCCACAGATAATTTTACTTGTTCAATCAGTATAGTGTTACACACCCTAAAACAATATAGTTCTTTAGTTCTATTTAGAACCGTGTCCTTCTGAAGAAGTCTTTCATGTGCTGCCTTCATGTGGACTTGTGAAATGTTGCATACTAATATCAGACTAATATAAGAAACATTACACTAAAGTAACTTTAACAAAAGAGATATATTACAAACATTAAACCCAAATACTGAAAAATTTTAATTTATCTATATGTTATCTATATGTACATCTATATGTTATCAAAACTATATATGAAGCAGAAAGTTGAGTGATTAACACCCTTTTTGCTTTACGCTCACTGATCTCTCTCTCTTTGTTATAATATATATATATATATACAGTCTTGTTCAAAATAATAGCAGTACAATGTGACTAACCAGAATAATCAAGGTTTTTCGTATATTTTTTTATTGCTACGTGGCAAACAAGTTACCAGTAGGTTGAGTAGATTCTCAGAAAACAAATGAGACCCAGCATTCATGATATGCACGCTCTTAAGGCTGTGCAATTGGGCAATTAGTTGAATTAGTTGAAAGGGGTGTGTTCAAAAAAATAGCAGTGTGGCATTCAATCACTGAGGTCATCAATTTTGTGAAGAAACAGGTGTGAATCAGGTGGCCCCTATTTAAGGATGAAGCCAACACTTGTTGAACATGCATTTGAAAGCTGAGGAAAATGGGTCGTTCAAGACATTGTTCAGAAGAACAGCGTACTTTGATTAAAAAGTTGATTAGAGAGGGGAAAACCTATAAAGAGGTGCAAAAAATGATAGGCTGTTCAGCTAAAATGATCTCCAATGCCTTAAAATGGAGAGCAAAACCAGAGAGACGTGGAAGAAAACGGAAGACAACCATCAAAATGGATAGAAGAATAACCAGAATGGCAAAGGCTCAGCCAATGATCACCTCCAGGATGATCAAAGACAGTCTGGAGTTACCTGTAAGTACTGTGACAGTTAGAAGACTTCTGTGTGAAGC
Source organism: Carassius auratus (assembly GCF_003368295.1). Taxonomy (NCBI): domain Eukaryota; kingdom Metazoa; phylum Chordata; class Actinopteri; order Cypriniformes; family Cyprinidae; genus Carassius; species Carassius auratus. The sequence continues at coordinate 20,937,278 of NC_039249.1, read as the reverse complement.
CAATCTATTTTCAAGAATTCCCCGCAAAGTCCCTCTGTTAAAAAAAGGCATGTGCAGAAGAGGTTACAATTTGCCAAAGAACACATCAACTGGCCTAAAGAGAAATGGAGGAACATTTTGTGGACTGATGAGAGTAAAATTGTTCTTTTTGGGTCCAAGGGCCACAGGCAGTTTGTGAGACGACCCCCAAACTCTGAATTCAAGCCACAGTACACAGTGAAGACAGTGAAGCATGGAGGTGCAAGCATCATGATATGGGCATGTTTCTCCTACTATGGTGTTGGGCCTATTTATCGCATACCAGGGATCATGGATCAGTTTGCATATGTTAAAATACTTGAAGAGGTCATGTTGCCCTATGCTGAAGAGGACATGCCCTTGAAATGGTTGTTTCAACAAGACAATGACCCAAAACACACTAGTAAACGGGCAAAGTCTTGGTTCCAAACCAACAAAATTAATGTTATGGAGTGGCCAGCCCAATCTCCAGACCTTAATCCAATTGAGAACTTGTGGGGTGATATCAAAAATGCTGTTTCTGAAGCAAAACCAAGAAATGTGAATGAATTGTGGAATGTTGTTAAAGAATCATGGAGTGGAATAACAGCTGAGAGGTGCCACAAGTTGGTTGACTCCATGCCACACAGATGTCAAGCAGTTTTAAAAAACTGTGGTCATACAACTAAATATTAGTTTTGTGATTCACAGGATTGCTAAATCCCAGAAAATTTTTTTTTGTACAAAATAGTTTTGAGTTTGTACAGTCAAAGGTAGACACTGCTATTTTTTTGAACACACCCCTTTCAACTAATTGCCCAATTGCACAGCCTTAAGAGCGTGCATATCATGAATGCTGGGTCTTGTTTGTTTTCTGACAATCTACTGAACCTACTGGTAACTTGTTTGCCACGTAGCAATAAAAAATATACTAAAAACCTTGATTATTCTGGTTAGTCACATTGTACTGCTATTATTTTGAACAAGACTGTATATATTACATTAGATACATTACAATAATGTTTCCTCCATGTTTTATCTTGATGTAAGAGTTAAACTTGTAAATATGATTTACTCTGTCATTTGTTATGATATTTCAGCTCTGCACAATATTCCCTCAGTTTCTAAATCTGTAAAAAACTGTATTTAAAAAAAATTGGTAAAGCACTTTGTAATACGTCATTAAATTTTAACTTTTCAATTATAGCTTGCTTAAGCGAAACTCTCAAAACTGAGTTATTCCTCTTCGTATCCAAAGTCACTGAATGTTAAAACCATGTGAATGATGGGATTTATTAAATATGCATGATCAGTCATGTGTGTCATTTCGTATTTCCTCAAAAACAAGATGGACTACTGTTTATCAATGATTAATCCATTTACTTCCATTAATAACAATTTAAATAATCTCTATTGTGTCTGTGTCTATTTTGTAATTTAATTCCAGGGTAAGATGATGTAATATATAGAGTATAATGTCAACGTGTGTATGTGTGTGTTTAATACAGTCGCCAAAGTATTTTATGATAATGTTTATTTATTGTATTGATTGCAAAAGTCACATTGTTCCCTTAATACTATACATGCTATAATACACACATCTCTTATTCAATAAAGTTATAATATATATTTACTTACATACAAATATAAATACAAATACATGTGCAAAACAGAAGTCATAGAAGTGACTCAAATGCATTAGTGCAAAATACTTTATAATTACTGCTATTAATCTCTCGTCTCTGTGCTTCTGTTCTTGGGCGAGGTCAGTTTCAGTTTCTTTAAAGAGTTTCAGCTTAGTTCATAACAGCACTTCATCACATCTGTCCGGTTCAGAGTCCACTGACGGGAGGATTCATGTGCTCGGGCTTTATGTAGCAGTATGGGGAGTAATCCTCATCCTCTGGGCTCTTGAACCACTTGGTGGACACCTGGTAGCCCTCCTCACAGGACTCGTCATCACTCGACGTCTCATACTCATGTAGCGTTGTCGTGTCCTCTACGGAGTTTTTCTTCCAGTGCTTACCCTGGGCTCTCTGCTTTCCTTGCTCTTTTCCCTCATGAACGCTGCTCACACAGACCCGGCAAATTCTCACCGGTCTGGAGGAGATGTTTGGTATCAAGGCCCGACTCTTTGAGCAAGCTCTACACACTATATAACCGCATCTCCGGCAGTGGTGCCTCCGATTGGCAACGTTAAATCGCTTTGAGCAGCGCATACAGATGGCTGATGCCATGTCAGGGATCCAGGTGGCAGCGAAGTTCTCTACAGCTTTGTCAGCAGGGAGGCCCTTAGCTTGCATTAGGAGGGACCTGTACTGCTCAATGCGTCCCATCCACGCATTCTTTTCGTCAGGCGAGGCCGCCGACACGTAGAAAGACTTGCGTGGCGTGCGGATGAGCCATTGGTTGGGCATGGCCACTCCATCTTCCAGATCTTCCTGCTGCACATCCTCCAAAGGAATGATCTTCTGCCTACTGTTCCAGCGACCGGGCACCATGATTCTACCGTAGACCAAAATGTCATTGAAGAGGAAGAACGCTTTGGGTTTGGGTCCACGTCTGCACAGCTTTGACAAGTAGCCCTCTCCCACCAGAATACGGCCCGGTTTGAGAAGCATCTTTCCGGGTCGGCCGAAGGTGCTCTCCACTGCCTGGATCCGCTCACGGTTCTGAACAGTAAAGATCTGTTGTTCTACCATTTTGGTGCTGTCTGTAAAATGTATAAACAGTAAATTGTCAATTTGATTTCGATGGACTTGTAACCACTGGATTATTTATCAAACATGTAGATTTAGTTATTAATTTTTAGCAGTACTTACAAAGCACTTTAACACGATTACTCAAATTAACAAAAATGACACAACACACACACACACAAAATAAATGTTTAAACATCTTAAAAATGTATTCAACAATACCTGATTGATTTGGAAAGCAGTGAATTACCGCTGGGTAAACAGACTGTGTAGCTGTTCGCAGTTCTTCTGTCCTATGAGCGCCAATAAAAATCTTGTACAAATATTCCTCTGTGTTCGTCGCGACAGATCTCTTCTTTCTCACGGCAGGTTGTTTGAGACGGCCCTTTTATAGTGTCATGAGCTTGTCTTTCCTGTTTGAAAAGGGGAACTCCAGATCTGTTCTGTAGCCTAGAATTTCAGAGTTGTAACCTTCCTTGTGTTTGACTGGAACAAATTAAGACACACCCTCAAGACATACAAATACAAAATAAAATGTTTTGACCTGATGTCATGTCACTAGTCCTGTGTGAAGCGGTAATATATGCTGCCAAGACATTATTTAGACCTCTTTTGTTCATCATATTGAATTTAACCCTTACAATCAGTGCTGTATGTTTTTTGCACGCCTGTCTAATTTATTTCACAGATTAGCTTAATTAATTGTTTTAAAGATGAAATAAAAATAAATAAATATTAGATGGAAAATGTAAAGGTTGAATGTCTCCTTGGCAATGAAATAAATGTTTCATGTACAAAACATATTCGAACTAAAATCAAAACACATTCAATATTAAAATAAAACGCACAACCAAGACAATCATTCAAGTAAAGCATAAATGTAATGTAGTGGCATTCTTTCCATCGAAATATTCCTTTTCTCAGTACTGTTCAGATTTTTCCCATTAAATTATTTTATCATAAAATGAAAGACGTAAATATCTGCAGTCATTTTTATGGGCCTTATCTATATGATTATATTATGAAGAAAAGTGTCTTTCTTCATACGCATTTCCCGTTACAGTGAAAAATGTGTGGGCTGAAGTGAACAATTAAGTCTATATTTACTATTTAATCTGATAAACAGTATTGGCTTAGATAGCAGAGAACTCCATTATCAGATTTACTAAACAATAGTATCTAAACAACAATAAAACTTTGACCCTTAAACAAGCCAGACGCCATAACCAGCCCAACAAGTTTTTGGAAAAAAAGTTCTGCAAAGTGACTGTAAACAACAGGCTTGTTATATGTGAAAGGAATATCCATTTAATGCACAGCACAACCTGAAACTGTATGTATGCCTTTTTTGTTTATGTTTTGTGTAGAAAAAAAAAATTGATGTAGAGGAAGTGCATATCCTTATGATGCAACACCTTATGATGAAAACACAGTGTTTTCAAAGGAGTGGACATTTAACGAAAGGACCTCTTTTCTCATAAAAGAGATTGCACACCAGAATGATGAATGGACTTCATGTGAATTTTCAAGAATAATGACATCCATGCTTTTCTCATTTCAGTACATAACAAGCAGTCATAGTCTCCTTTAACTCAAACACTTTCTTTACTCAAAACCTGTACTATGTACTCTTAGAAGAAAAAACAAAGAGCACTAAGCAAGAAATATGTAATCATTAAACAAACACATACGTATTTCATTAGAAAACCTGTTCTGTGTCTTGGAAGGCGGGATTTCCCTGGCATTACAAGAAGAGGTGTTTACAAGTCGGCTAACAAGGAACAAACCTTGACTACGTTATGGCCAGTTTCACTGTAAAGAAAAAAATAAAAAAAATAAGTCCCTTGTTTTGTAATTGGGCAAATATTACCACACACATTTCAATGAAACAAACCACATAACTTATTCCAATTTTACTTGAAATGCTTTTAACTGAAATCTGAAGTGGTGCTAGCTCAAGAACACTGAAAAAAAACTGCTACTAACAGTACTTCACTTAAAATTGAATAAAAATGAACTGTACATAATCTAGTTAAATACCTCCCACTATGAGGAAATCATTATACAATATAAACATTAGAACAGCTCTACTATCATACCATCTAAAACTAACAAGGAAGAAGCACTTTTATTTGTAGCATTTGGAGTGCTGCCTACCCCTGACGATATAAGATCATAAATAAACAGTTTGTGGAAAACGTGTATAAAAATTAAGTGACAGGTACGATTTATTTATATATATATATATATATATATATATACAGTACAGACCAAAAGTTTGACCTGGCCTAGACAGTCACCGGACCTGAACCCAATCAAGAAAGTTTAGGGGTGAGCTGGACCACAGACAGAAGGCAAAAGGGTCAACAAGTGCTAAGCATCTCTCGGGGAACTCCTTCAAGACTGTTGGAAGACCATTTCAGGTGACTACCTCTTGAAGCTCATCAAGAGAAAGCCAAGAGTGTGCAAAGCAGTAATCAAAGCAAAAGAAGAACCTAGAATATGACATATTTTCAGTTGTTTCACACTTTTTTGTTATGTATATAATTCCATATATAATTCCACATGTGTTAATTCATAGTTTTGATGCCTTCAATGTGAATCTACGATTTTCATAGTCATGAAAATAAAGAAAACTCTTTGAATGAGAAGGTGTGTCCAAACTTTTGGTCTGTACTGTGTGTGTGTGTGTGTGTGTGTGTGTGTGTGTGTGTGTATATATATATATATATATATATATATATATATATATATATAAAATCATTCTTACTCTCTTCACCTCCAAAAAGGCTCCACCTGGTGGACAATGAAAAACAACTACTTTTCCTAAATGGCCCATATATTTTCAAACCTGGTCAAAGCTTTATATAAAGAGTAATAACAATAAGAGGATCAATGATTAAATGTCTTCTGTTAAATCTCCAGGATGAGTCCACGGTTACAGATGACATGATGTTTAGAAAACCCCATTACAAGTCAATAGCTCCTTTTACTTTGAATTTCTCTGCTGACCGCTCACTGGAGCACAGTTCAAACTTGCTGCCATAGATGTGTGTCACAAAATCACCAATCCCCACACTGAACACACCATTCCTCTTTGGGATAACTGCAGACAGAGAGCAGGGCAAAGTCAATATTAAAAGGAACTTAAAGAAAAACATATGTATGAGCGATTGAGAGATTAAAGTTAATCAACTGTCAGACAAAAAAAGAGGAATAGATCTTTTTAAAAGACTTTGTTCTCAGGTTTTTTTTGGCATAAGTGTTCTGAAAGGTGGCAAATGACTGTGAGGAAGAAGTTAGAAGTATTTTTGAGACAGAGAGAGCACTCACTTTCGGTCTGGACTAGGGCTGTCATGAGAATATTTTTTCTTAACTATTATCATGGTCAACAACAAATTCATGATAATGATATTATTGTGATATCTCTAGAATAAAAACTGCTCAAATTAATCTTTAACATGTCAACCAGAGAGTTACTGTAATTTATGTGTAACTGTCCTTTTAACAGAGTATCGGCCTTCATTTTACATTGTGAAACCCCTAGTCTGGAAAATGATAAAAGAATAAAGTTTTACATAATGTTTTTTGACTTGATTACCATATAGCCACAGTAAAACCTTTATAGTTAACTGCAAATTTGTTATATTTAATTTGTTTTGGACTCCACCTTCCTTTAGACTAATGGACAACAGCTTGGTATGGCATCTTTGAGTACTGACATAATAGTGAAATGACGTGAACCTGTAAAATAATGTATATTTACACATATACCTTTCAGTTTGTCCTCTTCTGTAATGATTTTGAAGACGTGCTTCAGTTTAACATACGAAGGGCATTTTGATCTGACAACTGCAAGAAAAAGAGATGTGAGAGAGAACATGAGGCTCCACTATATGTTAAAAATAGCACCATTAAAATGAATCAGGGTATACCACTGCTAAAGCAAAAATGTGTTCCTTTGTTCACAGACATTTTCAAATGGGCATGTTGTACCTGTTAAGACAGCACTGTGGAAATCTGCTTTCAAGAGCTTCTGCTGGATCATCTGTGGGTCGCTGCATTCAAAAGAAACAGGGAGCACATTCATGGAGCGTTAGCAAGACTGGAAATTAAATTACACTCAAAAAGCCAGACATTCTGAAGAACATCTTCAGGAAATTATGACACACACATCTTACCTTCCTGGTTTCAATCCATTACACAGATTCACAATGTACTGTTTCCACAGCTCAGACAGAGGCTAGAAGAGTTCATATCTACAATCATTACCAAATATATATGAGTGATTTTTGGGATAAGCAGTACTTTTTTCTCACATGATTCAATACTACAGAGTGAAATTGAGTATAATCTTTGATGTTCAGGTTTGAGCTGGAATATTTTCAGCTGTTTTCTTTCGTTGGCATTCAGTCCCTTCGCCTTTCTTGTCCTTCCCTTCTTTTTTTTCGGTCTTTTACATTCCAGTACCACTGCCTTGTGCCCCATCATTTCCTCAATGTTTTCATCCTTCATTTGGGGAAGGCAATACGTTAGGAATGCCTTGGTGAATGCATCCGCTGCCGCTCCTTGTTGAGACTGTGAAAAGTGACATTGAGCAACATATGGGCAAGTTTGTAAAGTTTTTGTACATCAAACAGTGTGAGTGAGTGCATCTGCATCACTGAACTAACTGTTCCATGATTTCACATGTTTACAGATCCAAGGAGCCCCCATGCAGAGCCCCGATATAATCACTCCGTACCACTTTACATATGAACAGATTTAACAGAATTACTAGTATTTTTACACGATGGGACAGCAGGAATGAGGAAAATAATGATAATGATAATTAACCCAAGTCACCTCGCAAAATAGAGCTTTGCTATGGGATTCAGGGGATCAAACCACACCCGGGAAAGTGAAAGTAGTTAAAACAGTATAAGAAATATCATATATATGAGATTAATTTTGTTTTTTTTTTGGCAAAGAGCGAGTAAATGACCGTAGAATTGAACATGATGTGGTGCTGACTATAGACAGGACAGGCGAGCTGATCACAGATTCAGTCCCGAGTAATCGAGCACGGCACCATTCACCATATTTACAGTCTACAATAAGAATAAATAATATTCTGAAGATGATTTATGTCTAGTTATATTGTGAGAATGTTGCACTTTTGATGACATTGATTAGAAATTATGAGGTTAAAAATATTAAACTCCAAAATTAAAGATCGTTCATAACGATATCAATAACATACATTTAGAGTTTTCAATTCTTCCGACTTTAAAGGATTGAAAGTGTGTGTCCCTTTAAGTCGTAGACAGTAAAGGTATGTGTCGGGCTCTTCTGCTCCGCCCAAGCAGCGTTTGAAAAGAGTTACAAGTCAAGGGAGGAGACCGACAGTTGATAACTATTAGTTAACTAAACTTTTTTTTATTGATATCTATCCCTCGTTTACTTTAGATAGATTGACGGTTTAAGCTTCAGTAATGTCTGAGGTGGTGAGAAACGCCGCGACAGAAAACAGCGTAGAAATAGTTATTACACTGACCAGCGAAGATCCTCCTTAACGTCAGACAGAAAGAGAGCCAGAGACTGTCTGTGATGAGATCAGACCCAACCACAGGCGGGTTTCTAAAGGTGTGCGATGTTTACACGGTATATGAATGCAAGTGTGATTTCTGTGTGACCTCTTCCATATATAAAGTTACTTTGCATGCAATTTACTCTCATTAAATAGAAAAATGAATCCAGTGTCTGGCTTTGAGACTGCTGTTTTTTTTATTAATTTATTTTTATATAAAATTATCCAATATACTTTTGTTTGGATGTTGGATGTAAGTCTGTAGGCTTACATTGCTAATGCATAATGTTTTTAGAGTTATTTCAGACAGCTGCAGAAGAAGAAGAAGAAGATGATGATGACAGCGGCACCCATTATCTGAATGCTGATGAGAGACCCTGTAGTGTACGAGGAAAGAGGCCAGGATGACATGGAAAACTGCCGGACACCTTCCAGACAGACCATCTTCTCTACTATGAGAGATTGAAAGCATATCAAGATTACATGCTTGGTAACCCTCCAAACACTTCTGACAGACACCCGCAGCAGTAAATGAGTTAATAAGTGTGTTTATAAACCTGAGTTGTTTGACAGGTGACTGTAAAACGTCTGAAGTAGAAGCCTTCACGACTGAGTACCTGGAGAAGACCGTGGAGCCGTGTGATTGGCAAGCCATATGGCACACAGATGTGTTTGATGTGCTGGTGGAAGTGAGTTCATTATAGCATGCTTTTTGAGTATTTACAGTTAAAACATGAAATGGTAATGCTGCACAAGGGACAGTTTAGAAAGCCGAGGGTTGTTGTTGTAGGTTGCTGATGTGGATTGTAAGGAGCTGAAGGCAAAGGTGGAGCTGGAGTGTGAGACCAGAGGCTGTGATCTTACTGAAGAGGCCATGAAGCTCCTGCTGGAGGCTACTCTTCATAAAGTGCCTCTTCTGGAGCTCTCGGTTGTTTATGATGAATCTGACTTTGATCAGACTGCTTTGGCCCTAGAACACCTCAGGTTCGTTAACCCTTTAAAGGTATATATTTTTCCCTTATTTTTGAGCATCCATACTATTCAGTTTATGTTGGTTGTTCAACAAACATGAAATAACAATGAACAATAGTAGGATTTATTGGAAGGATTTATAGTAGGAAGTAAATCTGCTAAATATTTGAAATACATGCACTACCGTTTAAAAGTTTGGGATCAGTAAGAGTTTTTATATATTTGACCGAAGTTTCTTGTGCTCATCAAGGCTGTATTTATTTGATCAAAAAATATAAAAAAAGGAACCTGTTATTTAGTAAAATATTATTGCAATTTAGAATAACAGTTTCTATTTTAATATACTTTAAAATATACTTTATTCTAGTGATGCAAATCTGAATTTTGGCAATGATTGTGCTGCTTAAAGTGGGGGTGAAATGCTATTTCATGCATACTGAGTTTTTTACACTGTTAAAGAGATGGATTCCCATACTAAACATGGACAAAGTTTCAAAAATTAAGTTGTATGTTTGAAGGAGTATTTCTGTTCCAAAAATACTCCTTCTGGTTTGTCACAAGTTTCGGAAAGTTTTTTTAGAGTATGGCTCTGTGTGACGTTAGATGGAGCGGAATGTCCTAATATGGGTCCTGAGGGCGCGTCTCCCGGAAGAGCGCGCGCTCCCGTATAGCACAGCACTGAGAGCACAGGCATTCACTGATCTGAGCGAGAGCGTCGCGAAATGTCACAAAAGAAGTGTGTTTTTGGTTGCCAGGGTAAGACAACCCTGCACAGATTACCAAAAAAAAAAACAGCATTAAGGGACCAGTGGATGTAGTTTATTTTTACAGAGCATCAACGGAGTCGTGCAAGTGTTTGTGTTTGTTCCCTGCATTTCGAAGATGCTTGTTTTACAAACAAGGCCCAGTTTGACGACGGATTTGCGTATCATTTATTTCTTAAGGATGATGCAATCCCAACGAAAAAGGGTCACGATCGTGTGTTGGAACCGCAGGCGGTGAGTAAAACTGCTTCAAATATCTCTGCCTCCTTGTTGGTGAGTCCCCTCCCATGCCGGAGACCCGGGTTCGAGCCCCGCTCGGAGCGAGTCGTTGCTGCTGCTGCTCTCGTTCAGTTTCAGCCTCGGGATCTGATTCTGGATCATAAATAAACGGCTGAATCTGACTGTAAGCCATGGTTTGTTTTGGATGATGGGTTTTCCCTCACGGTAATGTCACAGCTTCCAAACGCACTCAACACAAAAGCCTACTGGCGCTCGTTATTCTTTAGCTCCGCCCACACGTCACGCCTCCAGTCGGTCGTGTTTTTCCGGGAAAAATCGGTACAGACTATCTTTCTCTTATGAATATAATAAAACTAAAGACTTTTTGGAGATATGAAGGATGCAGTACTACTCTATAGGTACTCAAGATTAACAGGATATTGAGTGAAAACGAGCATTTCACCCCCACTTTAATGTTTTTTGGAAACTGATACTTTTTTAAGGATTATTTTATGAGAAAAAAAACAGCATCTATTCAAAATGGAAATATTGTTACAAAATACACTACCTTTCAAAAGTTTGGAGTCGATACATTTTTTTCTTTCTTTTCTGAAAGTAATTAATAATTTTATTCAGCAAAGATGTGTTAAATGGATAAAAAGTGATACTAAACACTTTATTTTAAATAATTGCTGTTCTTTTAAATTTTTTATTCATAAAAGAATCCAGAAAAAAAGTATAAGTTTAAAGTAAAAACAAACAACAAAAACAAAATTCTGTCTCCAACACTGATAATAAATCAGCATATTAGAATGATTTCTGAAGGATAATGTGACACTAAAGACTGGAGTAATGTAATTAAATTATGTAAAGAAAATGCAGCTTTCATCACATTCACAACAATAAATGATATTTTAAAGTATATTAAAACAGAAAACCACTATTAGAAATTATCTCAATATCACAGTTTTGTTCTGTATTTTTGATCAAATAAAAACAGCCTTGATGAGCACAAGAGACTCCATTAAAAACGTAAAAAAAAAATACTGATCCCAAACTTTTGAACAGCAGTGTACATTCACATATACTACAATCAAAAAACAGCTGGACTAAAAATACAGTTAGCCTAAATAGTAATATTGTGAAATATATGTTATTTAAAATAAGTCTGCAGTGCATTTTGCAAATCATTCTAATATGCCTATTTGGTGCTCAGGAAACATTTCTCATTGTCAAAGTTGAAAGCGTTTCGTATTTTTGTGGAAGCTCTGATATTTTTCTTTTCCAGTGTTCTTTGAGTAAATGTCATTCTTTTGAACTTGTTATTTAAAATAGAAATAGTTTATTTTGTTCTAAGTGTATTTTATTGTTACTTTTGATCTTTTAATTAAAATCCTTACTAAATAATAATATACATATTCTATACACATGCATGCAGCCCCACACATTTCAACTACATAAGCTGTAAACCAATTAGTACATTTCTTATTTCTTAATATATTATTGTTAATTTTCATTTTAAATTTCATTCCATAATCCATGAACTAGTGTACATTTCTACATTTTGAAATGTGGCATGAATATCTTGGTTTGAGTATCTAATGATATTAAATTCAGTGTGTCATAATTAGTTTATTAAAAGAGTGATGTGAACGGACAGTTGTGTACCAGTTTGTGATTCTGAAGAGGTTCTTCTATTATTCTGACCTGACCATCTCACTCTCACACTGTCTTTGTCCCCCTCCCCTCCATCATCCCCTCTCACACCTTCCTCTCTTAATCCCCACAGGTTTTTCTATGAGCACATCTGGAGGAAGTGGGATGAGGAAGATGAGGACGATGACTTTGATTACTTTGTTCGGTGCGTGGAGCCTCGTCTTAGGCTGTAAGTGTCCCCTGTGTGTCCTGTCTCTTCCCCTGAAGCATGACCGCATAACACTGAATAAATCTTTAAGCGCTATCCCAGCAACCCTGTGGCCACTGTAAAGAAGCTCCGACCACCGGGTGGCAGTGTGTACTCAGTAATGAACAGTTCATTATATGAAAACACTACAAAATGCTTCCAGTATTGCAAATCATTTACAAAGTCATTATGAAATTTGCTATTTAATCTAAGTGCAGGATATCTCATTTTAAACTCACATGGGCAGAAACAACAGTGGAGATGTCAGACAAATAAAGGAGTCTAATGGTACCATTGTGACATTGATTTCTTTTTTAAGTTTGATTGCAGTTCTTTTTGGTGCCACCACTTATGCAGAAACTACACATTGTCACCTTGAATGAGTGGAGGATTTCCCGTCTGCCCATATTCATCTCCCGCTCTATGTATTTTCCACAGGTACTATGATATCTTGGAGGATCGTGTTCCAGCTGGTCTTGAAGCAGAGTATCACTCGACACTGGCACTCTGCTCTGAGAGGTTTCAGGAGTTTTCCAGCCTGAGAAGTGGCCTGGACATTGACTCGGAGTCTGAGCAGGACAACGTATCCATGGTGGAAGGACTGCGTCTGTATGAGCAGCTGGAAGCACTTAAACGCAAGCTGCGTATTATTGAAAACCCGTTGCTCAGGTGATTATTACTGCTGCGTGTGTTGAGATTGAGAGGTGTAACGTAATGAGTATAAATGTGATTAATATTGCAAACAGACATTCACGCTTTTTGAAGTATTGACTTATTTACGTTTTCCAAACCTCCGGATCAATACGCACTGCTCCATAATTAATCTTCAGTCTTTCCTAGTTACCAGATTTCAGAAGAGATCGAAAACATGTCAATGCCAACAGCTGTGTTTGAGAGACTATGCCTGTTATTCTTTGGGTTGCTCACCCATTCCACCTGTGTGTCCCTTGCAGGTACGTTCTGGGCTACAAGGTGAACTCCGGTCAGCAGTCATACAGGGCAAAGGGGCCACGTCCCGCTGGCGGCCGAGTGCTTCACTTGGTATCTGCCTTGTCCACAGTTCACCAGCTTCAAAGCTTGATAACTGACAAACTGATGCCTCACTATTCAAGTGAAGAGTTTGAAGTGCAGGTGTGTGTGTAACCCTTTTCTCTTTCTCATCTTAAAGTTACATGCTGGTCAGAAGACCTTGTACTCACCTTTTCAGGATAATGGTCTTGTTTCGCCCCGTACTGGCTTTGTAAATGAGGCTTTTGGAAGGGGTTTATGATATCTGGACTGTGAAATGGAGAATTCATACTTTATCTTTATTGCTTTTTGTTTTATATATGTATATGTGTGTGTGTTTATGTGTGTATGAAAAAGAAACAGAAGTTATTACTTTCACAGGGAGATATGTATTATATATATAGACTCATACACACACACACACACACACACACACACACACACACATATATATATATATATCCTATAGCATTTATTCATCTTTATTGATGTCAATTTCTTTACTAATACATTTTTGAGGTCAGAAGTTTTATGTCACCTTGTTAAAATGAACCAAGGTTAATAAATGCTATAACATATGTTGTTCATTCTTCGTTCAAGAGTGTTAAATGTTTTCTGGGAGATTTTATGCTTAACTTAATTCCTGTCAATTTGGAATTGTGATACAGATTTAGAGTAACGCAAAACTTCCATGAATCATGATATGATTGTTCAGACTGAGGTAGCATTGCAAGACCTGTATCAAGACCTGTATCTGATTTAAGACCACATATGGAAGTGACCCAAATAAAAAGTGAAAAGTAAGATAAAAAAAAATAAATTAGTTTTTGCGGTCCACACTGCTATTAAAAATAGAAACAGATCTGAGTCATATAAGCAAAAAAAAGGGTTTAGCCCACTTTAGCCTGCATTCTGAGAAAAGCTTAGTTTCAAGCCATGACAAGACATTTGGGTGGAAAATTTGGTATTTGAATTGGAAAAGGTCACTTCTGCCATTCTGGGAGCTGAATCTGGATGGAGGATGGTCTGATCGTTTAAATAAAGTAGTTTCAGACAGGGAAGGGAGAGTCCAAAGCCTCCCCAAATGCTGATATTAATGTCCTGCTCACTTTCTCCCACAGCCTCTGATCACTGTCTTTTAATTTCCTGGGTTTACCTCCTAAAGGTTAATATCTGCCTCAGAGCACTGGCCGCCTCAGAGCTCTCCAAAAAAAAAAAAAAAAAAAAAATCAAATCATCGATTTCGCTCGTACTAGTATAATTTTATGACCACCAGGACTCTGTGAATAATTTTGCCAGTAAAATCTCATGTGTGCTCGCTTGCTTCTTCATCTTCTGCTCGACTGGTAAGATTAAAGAGCGGTTTGTACAGAAAGTTGTTAGGACGGTCTGATCACTAATGTGTCAGGGTGCTGTAATGTAGGATTTGTGAAGGATTTTAAAGCACTGTGTTCATGCAATAGCTCATGTTTGATCTCTCTTGTTCTGTGAGCCAGTTTATCCCTCAAGAACTTGTTAAAATGGTGCAGATGTGTGTGATCAGATGCCTCTACTCAGCCCCACTGAGACCCCACGAGATGGTTTTTATTTTTCCTTTTTTTCCCCACTCACTACAATTGGTAATTCAGTCTTCGTTGGCTTTCAGGGCAAAGCTGATTTGAGTTGAAGTAATATGGTGTGTGTTTTGATCCCAGTTTCACAGTGACCCAGTGCTTGCAGTCAGTGCGTGCTATGAGGGGGATGTGGTCATCGTGTGCCCTGGCCTTTACAGCATCACCAGCTCTATCAGTATTGTTGACTCCATAGAGGTCGAAGGTAATCACATGATTCACCGTGTGCATGTCTGTCTGAACTGACATTCGTTGACATTGGTGTCATAGGATTCATCACACTTTGTGCCTAAAATGATGTTAAGGCTTAAAGTGTCACCTGTTGCAGCACTGGTCTGTAACACCTTTAGATTTGCAGTAGAGTGTGGAAAGCTGTGGAAAAGGGTGGGAAGAGGGGAGAAAACAACCAATAACAGACCTACAACACAGTGGTTATACAGACAAATGAATATTCAAATATGTTTATAAAAGAAAGAATAAAGTCGTAGTTATTTTAATACTCCTCTTTGAATTTGTGGTCTATATATCATTGTTTGATGTGTATCACAATAATCCATTGTGTCATCGCATTCATGATCCGATGTACCGCTGTATTAGCAGCCTTTCTTTGTGCGTATTATTTTAAGAAGACATGATATGTGTGCGTACATGGTGTTGGTTCATATTTGGAGCCTTGAGAGAATAAATATGTTCACAAAAACGTGAAACACGCTTGCTCTAGTCTGGATATGAACTACTATCCGCATAGCGAGTGTTGTTAAACTCATTACAGCGTTCGGCGCAAAAACTGCTCTCTCATGCACACTCCATTGGTTGTCTAGTCTGTTGCAGCACTAAGAAAAGATGTGAGAAACACATTTTACCCTCACGGGAGTTTCAGAACTAGACAACAAAGGCAGAGGCTGTCTACTTTACCTGGAAAGAGCAATAAATACAATTCACATTCATTTTACTATTAATACTAATTGTAGTCATTTGCAGTCACATGCTGTCATTCGCCGGAGTCATGTGCAAATAGTCACTAGAAGTGGCTATAAAAACAAAATAATAACAAATTCAAAGAAATGTTTTTATTTTGTGTCTGTGCATCTAATTTTGCAGTGTCCATTTGACCCCTAACACAATCAGAGTAGCCTTTTTATTAACACAGCAGGAGGGTTACAATCTAAATTCTGTTGACTAATTTTTTTGTTGTACCAAATATGTATGACTTTCTTTTTTCTCTGCAAAATGAAAATAAGTCTCCAAAATAATAATAATAAAAAAGTGTCATTCAAGTGTCAAGTTATTCGTATGACTCGCCTCAAATATTACAAATCGATATGATTTGCCTTGTGTGAGGAGAACATTGACAATGGAAAAAAAAAAAGAATTATGAATGACCTATCCCTTTAAAAGTTAGTGACATTCATTGTTGGGGGTAAGTCTTAAGTTATGTAATCAGATTATTATTTTCAAGTAACTAGTAGTAATGCATTGCTTTCAAGTTTACAGTGAAATATGAGTTATTTTTCAAATAATTAACGCAGGTTACTGTGTTTACTCATTTATTCACTGACCCCCTCTCCTGTCCTGTTCAAGAAATTGGGAGTGAGGTGCAGAGGCAGACACTTCCTTAATTTCTCTTTTGGTGTGAAAGGGCCTTTACAGTTGTCAAAAATAACTTTTAGGGTTTTTGTTATAAAAAAAAAAAACTACTAAACAAGCTCAGTCTAGATAAGAAAATGTAACGCAAAAGTAATATCATGTATTACTTTCCATAAAAAGTATCTAAGTAAAACAATTGGTTATTTTTTTTTTGGAGTAATGCAATACTTTTAAAAGTAGCTTTCTACAAAACTACTGACAGTAGTGGTGTCTAAATGGTTTGCCTAGTTTTAGCAGAAGTAATGTAGAGACATTGACCTTTATCATCCGATTGATTTGGAAAGTACTTTCTTTCTTCTTTTTTTTCTTCATCCACCTCCATCTAAAACTCAAAGGAAATCACCTGTATTTTGTTCTATTCTTTTCCCTTTAATAAAGCTTGGTGATACAGCATGCTTCATAACACTAAGTCAATAGTCTGGCACCGGGCCTTGTTTGTCAAAATGGTTCCCTGGACGTGTATAAAATGAACACCGCAGTCGGTGTGTGATATTAGAAAGCCTGCTGAGGTAATTGAGCTCGATGGCGCAATAACCACCTTTCAATGATGTGTGTGTGGGGGGGGATTAATGCATGAGAAATGTGGAGGCAGACGAGCAGAGAGAGGAAGGGGTCAGGGTCGAGTCTCTTTATGCAAATGGACGACCTGGAAAGTCAGATAGTGATGAAGTCAGATGAGGAAGAGGAAAGAAGGCCTGGAGGACGCTGTTTAAATATAGAGGTTTTGTGTGCTTGGCAGTCCCTCTTGCAGCGTCAGGGAAGCCCTGAAAGAGGAGATAACGCACAGGCGGCTGCTGGCTCTACTACAGGAGAAGAGCAACTCAATTAGACCACTGCCAGATTACCATAAAAGAACCCGGCTCCCCGCGCACTAAAGGTCTTTGATATTTAGCGAAAACGTCACGCATGCCTCTGTCTCAGGCTACGGCTTTGTCACCAAGATTAGCTCTAAATAGTTTTGCATGTTTAAAGAAGTGATTGAGTCATTGGGACATGCAGTGATGTTGCGTTTTGGAGTGCAGGAGGCACGGTCTGTGAGTTGCTGTTTTCCCACTACAGAGTGTCCCACCGCTGTCAATTATGGAGAGATCCTTCAGCAAATCCACTGTTGTTACCTGCAGATGTAGAAGTGAGGATGGTGCTGTGACCTTATTGGTCTATATTCAGCCTTTGGCATTTGAAAGAAGAGTGTGAGAGCTGACCAGAGTGCTCAAGTTCATCTGGGCATTGTTAGAAAAGTCTGGGAGAAACCTGCTTCAGGACCATCTGTCAAATAGCAGCGTGTAATGAAGCCGGGCTGTCAAACTCTGAGGCTTTGAACCGCTGCTCTCGCTGACCTGCCACCACTATCTCAAACCGAGATGGTGCTGAGCTGACCTTTCAGTCATCAGTCTGCCGGCTGCTATAAACTCAACACGCTTGTTGATGGTCATTTAGCCACATTGTTACTTGGAAACCACGCGTCTAGACCGAGAGACGGTCTAATTTCCATAGAGAATTAGGTCTTTTATGGAGAGGCTTTTTCTATAATGAGATGATCTTTGCTGGATGGTAGGCCTAGTGGTAAATGACAGTGATCCATCAGGGTTAAGGGCCTGTCAATTTCCCCTCAGCATTTTTTTCTGTCATGCAGGTTCAGAAAATGTTTTATTCAAAGAGTGTAATTTTAACGGGTTCTTGTTACTGGCTAAAGTATGCTATTGACGGCCTGTTTTATAACAAGGTTATTGTAGAGTTTTTGTGTTATTTAGAAGAGGTATAAACAACCTTAAACATCCAATGCAGTGATTATTTATGCTTATTTTATTTTGTCAAATACATTTTTTGTCTTTTTTTAAGTTGCTTTTGATAAAAAGTGTAAGGGTTGGACATAAAAGTGTTTTTCCTAGAGCCGTTTCTCTCCTGTCTTCCCTCAGGATACGGTCTGGCGGACGAGGTGGTGATCGAGAAGCGTAACAAGGGTGACACATTTGTGGAGTCAACAGGAGCAAACGTCAAACTCTCGAATCTAAAGTTCGTACAGCGCGACGCCGTTGAAGGGATCTTGTGTGAGTTTCAAAGAAAAGAGTCCTGCCTCTTTCCCCCTTTTCCAGCTGTTTGTCGAAGAGTCTTGAGGGACTGCTGCTGTTGAATGGACAGCAGTATATTCAGCAGAGACCTGACATGCACTTTTTGCTCAGACATTCATTTGGCCTCTACAGTAACAGGAGAGTCATCTGATGTTTTTCTTGTCACTTCATTGGTGATCCCTTCTGGCATGCCTAGCCCAGGGAGCTTTTAAATCTGTATCCCTGTGTGCGGCTACACTAAAGGTTTGCTTCCTGTGGCATTTCTGATCTGGTCAGAATAACAGGCTTGTTTATAACCCATTGGATGTACTGCGTACACTGTACTGCTGCAAAACGATATGTTCCCTATTGTATTATGACCAGACAATGTAAATAAGAGAGAGAGAGAAAAAAATGTAAATCACTATTTTTTACCAGTCATTGTAACTAAATAATTTCCTTATTTGAAAGAGATGTTATATTTTTATTCAGCAAGGATGCATTACATTGTTCATAAGGGGTGAGTTTTACAATGTTACTAAATGATATATGATTTGACTAAATGGGCATATAGGATGATTTCACAATATTTTGCTATGTTTTTTGATCAAATAAATGCAGCATTGGTGAGCATAAGAAACTTTTTTCAAAAACAAAAAAAGGTACTGAGATCAAACTTTTTAACAATAGGCTGTATTGACCTTTATAAGCAATTGTTAATAAAAGAACAGCAATAGATTTATAAAACATTTTTAAACACAATAAAATCAATGCCAGAAAGGTTTTATTTATTTATTTATTTTAATAACTTTTAAAGGTATACAGTTATATGAAAATATAATTGCATAATCAAAATGTTCAGTTGTTCATAACTTTGAAGTGGTTCACAAACACTGTATGAGTAAAACATTAAATATAAGATGCGAAGAAAAAAACGTTTTCATACTCCGATACCAGGATGACACATCTTATTGTTAGTCTTTTTGAAACTCCGTAGTCAAAGAAAAATCATTGTGATATGACCAATGTTATTTAATTTTATATTGCTTATATTCAATATAACCTAGCACTATTCTGTATCTTTATATGTGACCGGAAACTTCTCCTCCTTGCATGTCCTGTCGCCGCCCTCCAATGTCTTTTCGATTTGTCGCCCTTTATCTTTCGTCAGGTGTTCGCCAGGGGAAGCTGGAAATGGAAAATTGTGTGATGCAGTGTGAGACCACAGGTGTGATTGTGCGATCGGCGGCCCAGCTCTGCATGAACATGTGTGACCTGTACGGCTCCAAGGCAAGCTGCACTAGCACAGGACCTCTCACATAAATTATAAAATGACTTCTTCGGTTATGGAATGAATATTCCCAGTTGAATGCATTGCTTTACTATCTATTCTTTATAGTAGTTTTTACAGCATGAAATAGAAATGTGAAAGGTCTTGCCAGCAGCATTTTTAGACTGATTTACCACCAGCCGTTTTACTAAAGAGCCTCTTCTTCATTGACCAATACCATTATCGTTCTGATGGTCGCTGTGTGCTCTGTGCTTCAGGGTGCCGGTGTGGAGATCAACCCTGGGAGT
The DNA here is from genome assembly GCF_003368295.1 of Carassius auratus. Taxonomy (NCBI): domain Eukaryota; kingdom Metazoa; phylum Chordata; class Actinopteri; order Cypriniformes; family Cyprinidae; genus Carassius; species Carassius auratus. Next base: position 20,917,264 of record NC_039249.1, on the reverse strand, counting down.
GTATGCAGTCTGGTGGGCAACGGCATCCATCACTGCAAGGAGGGGATCCTGATTAAGGTGAGGAAGATGGATGAGCTCCGGCTCTTCTAAACGCCTATAGATTAGCCCGTCTGGCTCCTGGTCACTGCTAATCGTTGTCCAGGCAACAGCAAGTATCTTACCTGACCCAACGGAGCTGCACTTTAGAGCTGTCTTAGTATCGTATTAATGATCTAGTGGATTAATGCATTTAGAAGATCTCCAGGGAAGTTGGCCCCTTTAGTGTGTTAGTGCAGTGGGACTTTACCGGCCACCGTGGGGCGTCTTTGATGGTAATAGCTTTAAGCCGTGTCACCAGAGGTCAGTACGCTCACACAGTTCAGAGAAAATCTTAGAAAAGCCAGTGAGCTTGTAGACATGAATCTTTGTGGAAAATCTCGCCAGTTGGCTTCATTTGAGAAAGTGTGTCTTGAGAAAGCCTTTGCATAGACTTCATCTCAAGTCAGTGGTAGTGTTTCACCTGAGAGCAAATTAGATTCACACACAGGTAGCAGCAACCCAAAAGGATTTTTTCGGTAATTAACTCCAGCAGAATAATTGGACATTATCCTAAAGCTTTGTGCGTTTGTGTACATGCTGCGCCTTCCCGACCTCAGTGTTTTATTCTTCCTCACTTTGCCTAGGCCAGAAAGAGATGTGAGAGTGTGCATGCACATGTTCATTTGTGTAGGCATGCTGCGTGTTTACCACCCCCTGCTTCCCCTTTGGCAGGATTTTACAGACGAGTTGGACGCCATGCCTAAAATCACTATGGTGAATAACATGATCCACAACAATCAGGGCTACGGGGTTATCTCGGTCAAGCCAGGTGAAGCTACCGTGGAGGATCTGCCCGCAGAGCCCAGTGCCGCAGGTGCCTTTTTCTTCTTCTGTCTGCTTCTGGCAGGGCATATTCTCAAATTATCACCAGCTAGTTCATTAAGGGAAATGAACTTTTGAAGTACCCAGAAACACCTGAAGAAGTAGAAACGCTAACGGTTTTGTGAAGACAGATTGCTGCAAGCATTATAGGGATCGTTCACTCAAAATGAAAATTTTCCCCTTTTTTGTTCTAAAATAGTATGTTAATTTTTCTCAATGGAAAATAATGTTCACACAGCTCTTTTTTATATAACAGCTGTTAATAGTGACCAGCTTGTCAAGCTCCAGAATGACGCAACTCCGAGAGAGCCATGGTAAACTGATAATATTTCAGTTATTAGCTGATATTTGAGATTTTCTTTTAAGTTTTGATATAATGTGTAAATTTTAATGTAATGTTTAATCTTCAAAAATACTAACAATACATGTCAAATCTTCAGCAAATATTACTAATAATTGTAAAATCCAAATAATAATCAATAAATGTTTTGTATTGTACATCATGTATTCCCAAACCCAGTTTTTTTTTTTTTTTACTCCCTGATATTTATACATTTACACATTTGTATGCTCATGGTTCATACTGTAGGTGCCATATGACATGCAGGCAAACAAATAAAGTGTTATATTGTTTTATGCTTTTTACAATTTAATTAATAGCTCCTCATCAAATCACAAAGCCCCTCCAGTTCCCTTACTAACCTCGGTAACCTCGAATTTATCGGTTATCGGCCATAACACAATTATCAGTATGAGTCAGAATTTGTGAAATAATGCATTAAAATGATTTACTTAATCGTACTCTGTCAGCTGTTGCTGCCCGAGAATCTCTACGCCTGGATCATTGGTCAGTGAGTTGAACCAGAGAACCAGTCCAATTTGTAAGTCAGATTAACCGAATGACATTGGCTTCAGAGATGACTCGTATGAGTCGTTGTTTGGACTACGGATTTGATGCAGATTTTTCTTTGTCTGTTTGTTTTTCACAAAAAGTGGTTACTATGAGCTGTTGTTGTATGTATAATGTGAATTATTATTATTAGTATTACTATTATTAATATATAATTTAATTCCACATGAAAACAAAACAGGATTTAGTATTTAAAACAACGTGAGGTGACATGATGGGAGAGCTATTCCTTTAATTTGTTATTTCGTTCATATGCTGAATTTTCTTGCAGTTTACTAGGGAAATATGAAACGTGCTTGAGCTTGCAAATAATTCAGTACATAAATAATACATCCATGTGTCCAGGGCCTCCATGTAAGAACAGTGTTTTGTTTTGTTTTTTTTGTCTGCTGCATGTCCTTGGTTTCTTGTATGGGGAATAGTGTAACCTTGATGTTTTCGGCTTTCACACATCTCATCTTCTTTGCCATAAATTAAATAGGGCACGACCAGTCTCCCCATTACTGTAAATGGTTCTGTGCATGCCTGCATACGCCACACGTCTATATCGCTTGTGAAGGAACCCGCAGGACTATGAGAAAAGTGCTCTACTTTCTCCTTTGGTAATATCTGTGAAAATATATTCGCTTGCATAAAATTTTTGTTAAAAATGCCCCCCTGGGGCTGTTGGAAGGCCTGTCTGTAATGACTGCCTTCCCCACGGTACTTTTCTTCAGCAGGATCTGCTTTTTTCCCCTCTCTCTCTCTCAGCCAGCTCCATTTTGAGAAAAGGAAAGAACGGAAATATGCTTGACATTCAGTGAAGGGCAGCTGTGAATGCAGTATGCTTAATTTCTGAATTATGCTCAGCAAAAGGCATCTTGGCTTCAAAATAAAAGTAGACCCTACTTCTCCCTCTGGTTCCTTTATGCTTCCGCCTCTCACCGTCTGCCTTTGTCTGTTAGATGCATTGGCATAGTTACATTCTGTTCTCAGGTGAAGCCTCTCTCACATTAAAAGAAAGCGTAATTTAAATTATTTCAGTCTACATATGTGCATGTTTTCATTTGGGTGTTGGTTAGGGGAATTCAGAATCAATTTTCTTTCAAATAAATGATGTTATGCATTTTTATTATGCAGGTGAGATATGCATGGGTTGCCTTAGCCATTTTTGTATGTGCAGATTTAGAGCAATTTAGATTGCAAATTTCATTGTATTCAGATGAATCCATTTGAATTAAATAGAATACATATTGCAAAAAAAATGTAGGTTATTGGATAGTTCTTCCTTGAAGGTCTCATAGCAAAGAGAAAAAAAAGTTGATACTACCCTGAGTATAACTGTTGACTTTTCTAAAGATGTTTTCTCATATATAGGAAATTAAAGTGTCTCAGTCTAGTATTAGTGTAATTGTTCTTTATGTCATAAATGACTTTGTTTGCCAGGAAAAGCAGGGTTTAGTTTGAGTGCAGAGGCCCTCCATTTAGGGTAGAGTCGTAGATGTTTCAAACACATACTTTTATTGTATCCTATCATTTTCTGGCTGACTATAACTATTCATGTTGCTCCCTGCTGGAATGGTGAATGAGAGCACTTTGTGTTGACACAACAGTCGGTGCTTCCTGCTTTCTGGTGAGGAATCAATGGAATAATTCACTCAAAAAAATGAAAATTGTGTCATTTACTCTCCCTCATGTTATTCCAAACCTGTACGAACGTTTCTGAACTGTTCAAGCATCACAACTGAGATTAATCTCTGTTTGTTCCAATTATGTTTGCACAGAGACTTCTCTAGTTATGATTTACTGTTTCCTTTTAAGGTTTGGGGTTTTAGATTAAAACTGCTAACACAAATTTTTTTTTTAAAACCAAATCTATTCTGAAGCCTATTGTGTGCCTCTTCTGTTTTGCCAGATGAGAAAGAGAAAGAATCTGAGGACACAAGAGTACAATCAGAGGCAGATATAGATGATGAGGATGATGATGATGAGGATGTGCCTGCCATTGTCATGGAGGAAGAGTGCCCAGCCATCAAACATGACCATTCTGTCCCCCCAGACTTCACTGAGGGAAATGATGCCATCAAGCAAGAGTTGGTTGCCACATCAGCCAAGAAACATGGGCTTCAGTTGAGCCGGATCAAAGCACTAGGGTCCATGCAGGCTGATGAGAATCTACTCTCACAGAAAATGTTCATTTCCATTCATGGAAATCAATTCGAGCACAATGGAGAGGGAAGCTTTGGTACCTTCCTGTACTGAAGGTTTCTCTACGGCAAGCATGCACAGACACACTTTACCGTTTAATTATTTATTGTGTATTTCTTCAATTTTACTTCAAGTTTACTTTGTGAGCTTTCGTTAATTACCGTGCGAGTGAAGTGTCAAAATGAATGAAATGTGCTAAAATGTGTAGGCTTTTAAACATTCTCTTTTTGCCCTGTGTCCTTTTGAATTAGGTTTTTGTTTATCAGGAAGTTTTCGAACACTGAAACACTTATAATATATATAATAACAGAATATATTATATCATATATTGTATAGCATGTAGTAACACAAAAGAACAGCACCTTGGAATTTTTTGGTTCATGTCACGTTTAAGAAAAGAGAGAGAGTTTATACAGTTCACATTTTGTTCACATTCTACTTAAATGACTACTATAGTCACTAATAAGCACTAAAAAGCATTTAGTCACTAAAAAAAGCATTTCCCTTAACTGTCCCTTAATTGTCTCTTCATATTTTGTAGAAATAAAGATGTTTTGTTGTTTTAAATGGCAAAAATCTGCTTTATGTTACATGGAAGAGTAAGAGTGTTACTGGTTTTGCTGGTCTATAGGGGTTCCTTTTGTGACAACTTGATTCTCGATGATTAAATTCACTTCGATTAATGCTAAGAAAGTTAAAGGTAAATCACTTTATAATGGAGACCATTTAATTAATATCATAATCCAGCATGCTCTGTCAAAAAATATGGTTTTGGTCTGCTTAAGGAGATGCCGCTTGACATGCATTAGTCAAACTTGTTCTCAAAAACCAGCTGAGGCTTTCATTTTAAGTGGGTAAAAAAGAAAAAGAAAAAAGAACTTCAAAAAGGCATAATGAGATCTATAAAGTGCATTAATGTGAAATATAACAATACAAATTCATTGGAGGAAATGAGATAAAGAACAATTAAAGAATGTTAATGGTTTGTCTTTCGGAGTTATCCATCCTTGTACCCTCCTCCAGCACCACGTCAAATTCAGTTTTACACCAAATTAATTTATGAAACTTAATTAAGTGTCCCTTTTTAGACTTTGTACTTGCATATTAACTGTCTCCTTAAACTGCTGGCAGAAGTGTGTGTTTAGGAAAGGCCCATTGTCTTATGGAAAGAAATCTTTTTCCATAAGTTTTTCGCTGTTTTATAAGATGTCTGTTTTTGTTGTATAGGTCAAAGTCTTTGAATGGAATCGATGGTAAAAATAAAGAAATAAATAGAATACACCTTTCTTTTTGAAGGGGGGATAAAGGACCTAGGGGTTATTGATTTATTTTTTTCTTCCACTGATTCTTCAGGCATATTTTAGATGCAACAGAAGTGGAGGGGAAAGAAGTGACAGGCTTCTTTTGTGCCAATTGTTTTATCTTCAAACGAGGTGTCACAGTCTGGACAGACTAAAGCAAGAGCTTGCAGCCATGGAGGACTCTAAAAAGTGTCCCATTTTGAAGCGGTGTCCTTCAGACCAGCGAGCGGTCCAGGGAACAATGGCGGCATCTATTGTTAAAGGTAAGGGCGACTGTCAAAGCCACTGAAGGTGCAGTTAGTTTCAGTGTGTCCCCTATGACTAAACATCACCACCCTCTCCTTGTTTGTCTCCCTTGTCTTCTGCCTCAAAACTAAGGTGACCTACAGTATTTACCAGTTGCTCATTAATTTGTGACAATAAGTGTTTCACCTTCCAGAGTTTGTAATGCTGCGTATGAATGCTAGAGAAGCAAGTTGCTCGTGTACGCGGCGAATACGTTTTTGTTAATTAGCAGAACTGTCTCTTAATTAAATGTCAGGGAGCATCGTCCTTCTCTTGAGGTTGGACGTTTCTAGGATACTGTTATTTAAAAACCCCTCTGTGTTTTATAACATTTTGACAGAAATAAAGGTTTGTTGGTCTCGTCCTGTCTACCTCTGTGCTGAACTGTATTAAAACTGGACAAATGAATTGACCCGGGGCGAGAGAGATCTAAGGAAACGTGGATGCAAGAGGGAAAGCTCTGATAATGTCAAGAATGAAATGGTTTTGTTAGATGGTTTTTCTCCCTTTGTGTACTTGCTTGACCTTTACCAATGATTGTAAATTGTAATTTGTCAGCTAAGATAATATTCTCACTCTTTTAAGTAGTAGTAGTATTTGAAGCAGGCAAATTGTAAGTAGTTGAAATTATTTTATACAAAGATTAGTTACGGTCCTTAAATTTGAAATGCGGAACATTCCGGTGTTTGTATCACTCCTCTTGTCTTTGAGCATGTTCCAGACAGTCGGTCTGTATTAATGGTTTCTGACTCTCTGCAGATTACATCGTTCAGAATCTTAATACCACTACTGCGAGTTACTCCTGCTGCGACTGCATTTGGAATTATTTCTTCTGCTGGAGCAAAAAGAGGTAAATTAACTCACAAGACTGCAGATTGTGAGTAACTCTGTATATAGCTTTGATAACCTTCAACCTTTTGTAGACAGACAAATAATATTCAAACAACAGCACTCTGTGACTGTGTGATTCTCTTGCAAGAGTGATAAAAATCTGTTTCATACTTGTATAGCAGAAAAATAACTAGCTGCACTCAAAATCCCAAACTATCATTGATAGTTACATTGATATGTCTTGTTAACTAGCGATATTTTTATTGCTCAATAATTTATTGTCAGCTAAGTGGCACCAACTTCTAGAACTGTATACCATTATATTTAACATTAGATAGTTTACAAGTTTACCACTGACGAATGAACAATGAAAATAAGCAGATTTTGGAGATGCCTTTTTTGCCAGAACTAGCTGAAAACGAGATGTTTTTGTTGATAGCGCCACCTTGTGGTTGTGATTGACTGGAATCCACTGAGGTTGGAAGTGGGACGTTTCAAACCCTCGCCTCCCATATTCACACCCCTGACTTCTTCTCGGATGAATTATTAGGAATGTTGGTTGTAGTAGTACTAGTTGTACAATTTCAATGGAATTTGTAGCCTATATGAATTCAGACATAATACTCTTTTCACATAGTAATTTCGTCAACTTTATAGTAATGTCCATATTCGGATGCAGAATGGGGCGTGAATGTTGCTACATCTAAACAGCTGAGGCTGTCTACATTGGTCAAAGCAAAAGCTCTAAATCTATTTGTCCTTTCTTTGGAAGTAGCACAAGCACACGGAGTTAAGAGTTAAATCAAAAATCGAACAGGGCCTCATGTAATGCGGTTGAGCTTGCGATCAGCTTTTAGCTCTGAGAAAACCTGTCACAGATGGTAGGCCTATTATCTCCAGGCCAAAGTGGATGAGTGGTTTGAGTCCTCAATGGACTCCTTCATTTAAATCTCCATATTGGCTCAAGCGTCCAGTCAGCAGACTGTTATTGCCAAATCTGTAAAGGAGCCACTCAAGATAAGTGACTTCACTCCATGAGTTTGAGTCTGAGTACAAGACAAAGCAATAACATCATTGAACGGTTTAAAAAATAAACCTCCCACTGCCACCTTAATCCAGCAGGCACAAATCTGAATATAATTCATTTCCAGCTAGAAATGTGAACAGCAAGAGATAATACTAAATTGATTCTTTCAGGAGAGGCTCAAGTTGCTCTTCTTTCATGCCCTCCATCACAGCTAGCTCTCTATTATTAGATCGGGGGGTCAGGTGTAAGGTGTCCAGGCTGGATGTGTTGCACACGCTCGGATCAATGAAGTCTGCGCTCACTTGGAGGATCACTTTGCCAGAGTTTCCGAGCTTTAATGACTGCAATATCTCACACCATCTGTCACTCTGCGCGGGACGAGGCGGGAGGTCCGATTCTGTTGTTCAAGATTAAAGGCTGTAATTGTCAGCTCATATTCTGTGTTTCTTGCCAGTATGTTTTGGATGCTATCGACATGCACACCCCCTCAACACCACCTCCCTGACACTTTTCTCTGTCAGCCCCCTCTCCATCATCTCCGAGGAGGGACAACAGCCGGGGATGGCGGTAAAATGTGTATACTTCCATTTGTTCTCACGCTGTGAGTTCAATGAGTTTTGAACTCAATGAATCTACAGTACCCATCCTGTCACAAATTACTTTTTTTTTCATAGGCTGTCTTGAGTGCTATAAAGCTATTCGTTTTTTTTTTTTTTTCAAGCTGACTCGTTTTAAAGGGTTTTTGAAGGAGATGACTTTGTCAATCTGTCAAATTCCGGGTCCTAATATTTTGTAATGAAGGGTTCTTGTATAACTTATCTTTCAATGATTTTCTGTCAAGTCAAGTGTCAGCTTATAGTCAAGTGTCAGGTGAAAATTTGACAAGAATATTGAAGAGCTCCCGAGAGATTCTTTGCCTCACACATTTATAATTGAAGCTGCGACTTTTTGGCTCAGAAATTGTGATCTAATATTTTCATATTTTAAAGAAAATTTGATTTAGGACACCAGGCCTGGTTAAAGAAATTGTGATTTTGCAAGTAAAAAACATGCCTGTGTACAAAGATCTACAGCACTTTTTTTTTACTTGCTAAACAATGTTTTCAGTCTGTCAAAATATCTTTGACTGAAATGTCAAATGATTAATCAATTCTGCATAGAAATATCAGAAGAATCTTGTGTAACAGGCGAGCAAGATGTGAAGATGAAATCTTTTTTTATTGGGAACTGAAACACTTGCCCTTTATCTTCATTCATCTCATAGCTTTATGAAATTCTTTCATTCTCATCTCTCCCTTGCTGTCTGTCTGAAGAACCCAAATATGATTTTTGACACATATCAAATAGCAGAAATCGATGTTGTGTCTCATGCTCTTTGAAGATCTGGGCTCTCACTGTTGCACCACTTTTGCCAGGTTTATTCTGTAGTCTCTGATTATTTCAGAAGAATACTGGAGCTGAAACACATTGCACTTATTAATTTCATCATGTAATGGTCTTAGTTTCACTGAATGTTTGCCTCCATAGAAACAGGCCAGCACAGACCTGCAATAGACATGACATGAGTATCAAGAGGTTGGAATTGGCCTGTCATATATGTTACTGTATAGAAGTGGTTACCCTGGGCTCCCATCAAATTGAAGGCCTTTGTGAAATGGTCTGTTCATCTTTATTCAGTCACTTGATCTTTTCATCACAGCTACTGTCTTTCAGTGAAAGAAGCATGGCAGGCGATTTAACATTCGAAAAGCGAAATCAAGAAAACTACATTTATGTACATTTCTTTATATATGTGAGTCAGAAAGCTTTAGAGTAGGAGGTGGAGAACCTGTTTAAATTTTATGGTTATATTACAATAGGAAAACACAGAAGGCAACCATAAATACATTCGTATTACAGTACATACTGTAGCTGATAATAAAAGTGTGAAAGAGAAATGACCCTCTTTACAGTTTACAATTAATAAAAACAATATTTATTTACCATTTAAGAAATTACAATTTAACACACAAAGGCTGAAACATTTCAAATTATATATACAATTTTAAAATGTATTCATTCGTGTGCCACAACCCAGACTTTTAATACGTATATTAATATTTATAGAGTTTTTCCTTAACTGTTACACTTGTGCATCCTATGTTATGAAATGAACATCGATTTTCATGAAGTGAATGAACTCTTGCGCGTTGATTGGAATGGGATTGCTCTGGTTTTGCTGTGCCACATGGTTCACATCAACGATTAGTCTGATACCAAACCCATCAGAATGGCTTAGACATGCGTTTCACACATATATATAACCCACAATAGTTATGACATTCAGAGAGCACATAGTTAAAACACAAGCTCTGAATATCACTACCTGACAAATAACTAAAGTGACAGCAAATATAACAACAGCATTAACAAAAGCAGCAAACTGTGAAACAATAATAGAAACACCGTAATCTGCATAATTTATTCATTCTACACCGTGCTCAAAAATACTCAGTGCTCACACTCAACAGAAGTGAAGGAAGAATGGAAATGCTTACTTTGTGGTTATTTTAGGTTTTTCTGTTCTTGTTTTAATGGTTCTTTAATTTCACTTTCGCATGGGAGAAACACAGCCTGTCAAAGTTTAAGATTTTTCTCTGGATAATATGAGGGGAAAAAAAGTCATACACTTCTGATATAGTGGCACTTAGAAGTTGAGTTTAAAACACAAGCGGTTCATTTGCAAGCTAACCTTTCTACAATTATCTGCTCTTTAAGAGGTCTTTGTAAATAGTTCATACACATCTCTTCCCTTTTCTAAAGCGGATTTAATGCATTTACTTGGACAAAATCAGTTTTCATTGTGTCCTTTTTTCTCTTTTATACATATACCTCAATTAATTTTGTTTACGTTGAATCTGCTGCACTAAATCTATACACATGTATACACATTATGGGACTCATGATGGGATCTTTGCCAAAGGTCTGACAAACACTGCAAACAGTCCAGTCTAACAATTATAGAAAACATTTGCTTTACCACCAAAATGATATTGAACATCTCTAGGCCTGCAGAGCTGCTGATAAAAGTCCAAGCTTGCTGGGGTGAATATATATATATATATATATATATATATATATATATATATATATATAATATATTGGAGTTTGGCCACAACACAGGCGTTGGGGGAAAGCAGTGAGCCATGGGATTCTTATTATGTGTGACTTATTGTTGGCCTCTTTGTCTCAGGTGGTATTCAGCATTACTATACAACAGCTTCAGGATCGTGTTCCTATAACTATTTCACAGTGTTGCTGCATAACTGTTATTTAATATTCTGTAATCAATTTAAAACAATATGTAAACAGTTACATTTTTAATCTAGTCTTTAATAGTAAAGTTAATTGCTTGATCAAGCAATGTGCTATTTCTGCAAACCAAGTTTATTTATTTATTTATTTTACCCAAACTGCCTCCAAGCAGGGACAATTGTAGCACAGACACTCTATTCCAAGTTCTTTTGGCTCTGATTGTTGCAGATTGTCTAGTGGCAGGGTTTTGTGTTCCCACTGTTATTTTCTTCCATTTGCCCTCATTAAGGTGTCAGCACCCCGAGTCCTCCGCCATCTGCTGGAGCTAGACTCAAAGGCTCAAGGTGGACAACAGCCACAGTCCCTTCTGAGGTCAGAAAACCATCACCTTCTGTTTGGACATGACCATTGACACAGCACTGAAATATGAGCCTTGAGAGAAATTAACACGAGTACAACTTCTTGGTTTTTAACTTCACTGTGCTCATCCTTTTGTTACAGAATATTCAGATACATTTTGAGTTCTTTGAAGGTAAAGCCTCTCTCACACCCTGTGAAAACTTTTGGTACACATATTAACAAGCAGAGCGGTGATGCATAGGACTGCATGAACTCTGCAGAAGAAATGGTAAAAATGCACTATAAATCTATCAGAATAATCTGTTGCAATTTTTACATTATTATTATTATTTATATATAATACATATTATCATATTTTACTTTCTATTCATGAAAAATTCTGGAAAAATAACATTTTCACAAAAAATATTAAGCAACACATAACTCATAAAAATTTCAACATATAACTGCCTTTTTATTTTTTTATTTTTTTATTTTTTGGTGTGGCCATTATTATACGAAATATTTAATATAGTAAGATGGAAACTGATTTTCTATACAGAGCTGTTTGGTTACACAGTAGAAACTTTTGGTTACGTCTGCTTGGGCATGTGATGTGAAACAAACCTGAAGACTACTTGAGGCATTACTGTTGCTGTTCTAGCTGTACTTGCTTGTGTCCACTGCAGTTTTTCTAGCTGAGTACTTGTTAGTGTCAGCGCATAGTATCACAGTCTAACCATGAAAAATCCCTCAGTGTCTTATTAAGTTTGACTGTAAGCTGGGTGTTTGTTTGCTGGACACAGAACTGTGTGGCTCCTCAGCCAACTTATGTGCAGTAGTGCTCCACACACAGTGTCCAAAGTGGAAAGTGGAGCATGTAGGAGTAATGCAAGAAATATCAGAAAACATTCAGTTTGCCAGATTTTCTGAAAGATTGTTAAGCAAAAGTGTTCTAACTCCCGGGCGTCCATCTAAAATAGCTTGAAAAAAAGTCAATTGTGAGCAAATTTCAGTAACACTATCTATGAAGCCCGTATTTATAATACATTATAAGGGTATTTTTAAAGGGTTAGTTGATCCAAATATTAAAATTATGTAATTAATAACTCACCCTCATGTCGTTCCAAACCCGTAAGACCTCCGTTCATCCTCGGAACACAGTTTAAGATATTTCAGATTTAGTCAGAGAGCTTTCTGTCCCTCCATTGAAAATGTGTGTACGGTCTACTGTCCATGTCCAGAAAGGTAAGAAAACATCATCAGAGTAGTCCATGTGACATCAGAGGGTCAGTTAGAATTTGTTGAAGCATCGAAAATACATTTTGGTCCAAAAATAACAAAAATTACGACTTTATTCAGCATTGTCTTCTCTTCCTGGTCTATTGTGAGTGCGTTCATGATGCTGCTGACGTGTTTTCTCGTGCTCCCAATAACAAAGGTAACACGTCAGCAGCGTCACTGCAGTGTTGTGAACGCGCTTACAACAGACCCGGAGAATACCCTTATAATGTATTATAAATACTGGCTTCATAGAAGTTTTTCCCAAATTTCTTATAAAAAACAATGGCTAAATTAGTTTGAGCCAAATCAACAACAACGATACACATTAAAATGACTGTATATGCATGTCAAGTCTATTCTATTTTGATTCTTTTACTGCTGCTTTGGAGCATGTAAAATGCTATGTATTGCTTAAATGGTTATATTGATCATGCTGAAAATGATTCATCCATGCATGCTTAAATTTTTGACCTTGGGATGTCTTCTGTCTAGAGACGTACTGCAAACTTCTCCAATTATTTAATCTGCATAAACCCATCTACAATCAATTGCAAGCTCACTTTGAGATCTGCCTCCATCCAATCAACATCCAATGAATTGAACCAAGCCTCCGCCTTATATTTTTGTCTAATAATCTGTTTCACTCAGATATACGTTATAATAGAGAATAACAGATCTATCACAAATTCCAGTACCTTGTGACTTTCATTTCTTGCTAATAAAGCTGTCATTTAACATATTGACAAATGGTCAATAATGCAATGACCAATGACTAATGACCAATGTGGGCAAAAATGGGGGCAGCCTCTGCCTCTTGATGCTGGATGTGCTGGATGCTGGATGCTACATGTCTACTAATGCTCAGAGTAGACTGTTAGGCTAGGGGTAGGGGTAGGTTTAGGCTTAGTATAAATTGACAATAAGTTGACAAAGAAAGTGTTAGAAGATATTAAGCAGACAGTCTACTAATACTCTACTAACTGCTAGTTGACATGTAGTTGCAATGTTAGTTCTAGTAGAATGTCTAAAGTGGACTATCAAAATAAAGTGTTACCCTCCAAGCAACTGGAAGAAGGCATCCCATTCTCAGGAGATTAATTAGGGTACACAGCCGGAGACAATATCTTCAGGGATCCCCAAATGATGAAAGACTTGCTGGAAGAGCATTTTGGCAGTTCTAGAGGCAGTGGGTAGTCCATTTTTAAGGAATTAACTTACATGCTGTTGAAAAGTAGTTTATGATGACGTGTGTAAGAATCTAAAGAAGGTAAGTCAGTGATAAAATAAATTCCAATGTGGGACCAAGGCCTTTTAGATACTAGAAGTAGGTAGGACCAGCTTTCCTCAGGTAGGTTGTGAGGTAATTCGGATATGGCACAGTCTGAGCATCCTTGGATGAACTAGGAGACGACCTGGGCCATTTTGGGCCATTAATAGTGATTGGTGAGGAGTGAGAGGGTTTGCTGACTGCCTGGATGTCTAGTCCATGAGGGTAAGAAAGAGAGAAGTTGGCACTTAACTCTAATCCTCAGGACCCCCCAGCAGAGCATGTTCAGACCACGTGGCTTCCACAATCTGGTCATCAATGAACCACTCAGTCGTGCTGATGATGATGGCTGGAGGAACAGTGGGCTCAGGGGGAGTTGTCTTGGACTCAAGATGGTAGACACAGGACAGAACGTTCATTGGTTCTTACTTCCTGGCTGGTAAGTCACAGTAAAAATTAATCTGAAGAAGAGAGCCCAGCGATCTAAATTTTTTTTCGGAGATACTCAGGTTTGTGATGACTTCAAAGGGATGTTTAGCTTTCTTCACCCATTGATGCCACTCTTTTAAGGCTAGTTTGATAGCCAGCAGTTAGTGGTTACTGATGTCTTAGATGTGCACCATTGGGATTGCGATTTTGAAAGCGATTTTGTGTAGCTTGTCAGTGAACTACGGCTTTGTTTAGTACATGCCACTCCACCTTAACCAGTGTTGCCAAGTTCATGGGTTGAAGTGACCCCAATCCCAATAGCGTGATATTTAGCCCCTAAAATGTGAGTTTTACTAAGGCAACCCTGCCAAAATAACGTGTATTTTATTCCCCAGAACGCATTTTTTATCGGGGAACCCCCTAGAAACGCAATTGGGCAGTTTTGGACTAGATTTGAGAAGCAACTGGAGAGGCTTTGTTGTGAAAACATGGCAACCCTGATCTGAATGCATGTGCTGGAGATATACTACTAATCACAGGAACGCTTTTACTGACGAGATGCACATGAAAATTGCATTTGATTTTTTTCACAACCCTACTTGGTCCCTTTTTCCAGCAGGTTAGAGGTAAGCAGATCTTACTGAAATTGTTGATGAACCTCCTGTAGAAGTTTCCAAAACCCAAGAAATGTTGTACTACTTTTATGGATGTGGGTGCTGGTCAATTCTCAACTGCCTTCACTTTCCTCTGGTCTATTTTGATGCCATGTTGGTTGATGGCAATGCGGCAATATGGCAATGGCAATACGGCAAGTCGATTCCACAGTCTGATGGGTTCCAAAATGTGAAACTGAAAAGCATAGTCTGTGACTGAAGAACTCCCTTGGCGGAACAGGTTGAGTTGATCATGTACAGATAGCGTGCTGGCCAAATACCTCTTTGAAATGAATGGTAAACATTGTCAGCAAGTTAGTAACTGGTCCATCGGCATCCCACATAGTATTTGTCCACTGCAAGGCTCTTCCATATGACAGGGAAATAAATTATCTTTGTAGGTTTGGATGACCTGGTATTGGTGAATCTCCGGATCCAGAAATTGGATGCAGAGGAATGACAGACTGAATAAGATAAGTACCTGTACATGCAGGTAAGCAGTTAGATAGCATCCAGGATCAACAAGACCAGAAAAGACCTGGAACAACAAGACCAGAAAACAGAGAATTGAGGTGAGTGGGTTAAATGGTGTGTGCTGATGGTTGTGACAGGTTCTCTCTCTCTCTCTCTCTCTCTCTCTCTCTGAGCTGTTAGGAGTCTGTGAACAGTTTGAAGTTATGAAAGGGATCTTTGGATAAAGTTTCACACATTCTCTAGACTGAGCAGACTGTGGATTGGTGTCTGTTTAACTATTCAATTTGTCTTTCCCAGCCCTAGTAAATCCAGGGCAGATGTCTTCCTTCTTTCAGAGCTTATTAACAGTGGGTGGGCAAACACCATGTTGAGCAGCCAGCGAGTGTGTGTGTGTGTGTGTGTGTGTGTGTGTATACTGTACCTGAATTAATTATCTTTAGTGTTCTGCTCCGGCCCTTCTCTAACCTTCATGCTGGTCATACCCCAGTCTTCTCTGTTCTTACCTCAAGGCAGTGTACTGTGAGTGGAGAGAACACAGCTTTGACACTTTGAATATGAGATGTTTGGTACATTGAAAGGTGTAATTATCATTATGAACATGTGGTTACTACTTCTGACACGTGTATCTGCAAAATAAAGAGTACCGTTTTGACATGTGCATTGCTGTTGGATATGTCAGGCATCAGGTGTCGGCTCCACTATTCTGTTATATCTGCTCAAGATGGGTTTTCTGATGCTGCTGGCTAATTACACCAGCGTCCTTTTCAGGTCGGAACTGTAAAAACACACTGAGTGGGTTTCTCTGCAAGCTATGTTTTCTGTTTATGACACACTTCTTTTGACAGGTCTAATAATAAAGATGACAGGCATCTCTTTGTAGGCATCTCTTCTCCAGCTGACGAGATAATTTTGGTCAAATACCCAAAATCGATGGAGCAAATGTAGTATGCATCACATACAGTATGTGATATTTAGCCCAAAAGAAAAAAAAAAAAACATTGATTATAAGCAAACTGTTGAAATTGCAATGTGTCAGCTTTCAAATAATGTCACTACAATTAATGCAGTTTGACACTCTTCAATGTAGTAATGACATACAGTAATATAACAATCTCAAAAAGATAAGTCTGAAAGTAGAACGGAATCTTTTGTTTGAATACATGCATTCATAACTACATAATTAGAAAGCAAAAACTTAAATGCGTTTCTGTGTCTAAAACTGATGGAGCAGGTCATGCATATCCACCTGGTGCTAAACTATGTGCACAGATACAAGTTAGCAGAAACAAGCCTGCGCTAGGGCACAGTTTATCACAACAACATGCTTCCCGCTCTCTTTCTCCCTCTATCTCACTCCCTTTCTTTTTCCCACTCTCTATCTCTCTCTCTCTGAAGCTTAGACAGCCTGTGGTGGTGTTTGCCATTTGATGTGGCTCCTCTGTTGTGGCAGCAGAGAGGAGAATTCTCCTTCCCTGCAGGAGCATCAGACTCTGTATGTGTGGAGGAAACCTCCAGCTGAGATGCCGGCTCTTTGTAAAGAAAGCTGGGAAAGGAACACATACAGGTGGAAAGAGTGGAGCGAGAGAGGTTTCCGTTTCAGAGATGCAAATGTAGACACTGTGTTAAGGCTGCAGAGAGGGAAAAAAAGAAGCAACTTTTAAAGTAAGTAGAAAAAAATTTTGGACAAAATGGAAGCCATTCTGTTGAGTAGCCCAGAGGTTGGAGACCCCTTACTATGTAAAGCGCTTTGAGTGGCCAGAAAAGTGCTATATAAATGTAAGGAATTATTATAGTGATGTGCAGAATAGGGGAAGATGTAGTTTAGATTGTACAAAATATACAAAATTGATTATTTAATTATTTTTTTTATTTTTTACATTTTGGCAGATTGGTGGCTAATTTGTATGAATTTGCACTATAATTTGAAATCTCATTCGTACATTTTTCTTGTACAATCTGCTTACATCCCACATTACGTTACATTTAGGGTTGGACCTTCAAGGGGTTTTTTTCCCCCTAAAAATGTGGCAAAATATTCAGTGTATTTTGAATGAGCGAACTAACAAACAAGCAAATAATAATAAAAAAATACAATGTGCAAAACATAAATAAATAAAAATAATAAATAAAAACAATAGATAATGTCAATGATAATTCAAAATGAAATAAGTTCAAATTAAATATAAATTTTAAGACAATAACGGTCAATATTACTGAAATTGTTGTGTTATTTCATTAGTTGAATTAGTGAATTAAAGGTCCCGTTCGTCGTGATCCAATGTTTCAAACTTTAGTTAGTGTGTAATGTTGTTGTTAGAGTATAAATAATATCTGTAAAATTATAAAGCTCAAAGTTCAATGCCAAGCGAGATATTTTAATTAACAGAATTCACCTACATCGAACAGCCCGTTTGGACTACATCCCTTTAGTTCCTGCAGTAATGACGTCACTAGAACCGTTTTTTGACTAACCTCTGCCCACATGAATACACAAAAAAGGGGGCGTGGTCTTGTTGCGCTCCGACAGAAAAGAGGAAGAGTTGCGTTTGTGTTTATCGCCATGTCGTCGAAATGCTGTAAATTTCATCTCAGAGTCCAATCACCTTTGTTTGGCCTTCCCAGGGATGCTGTACTTAGAGATCAATGGTTACAATTTATGTTTAACTCTGTTCTCGAAAATTATAATCCACATGTAAAACTATGTGCAGCACATTTTGCTGAGGAGAGCTTCCTCAATCTCAATCAGTTTAATGCCGGATTCGCACAAAGATTATTCTTGAAAGATGGAGCAGTTCCTTCTTTGTCTGGAGAAGGCATTGTTTATGGACCACAACCGAGAAGTGTATCTTATTAATTTGGTGCGTTTAACAGTTTCTGTAACTTATTACACAAAGGGCAACGCTGTTTAGCTTTGTTAACTAGATGGTAGTGCTGTGCAAAAAAAAACTAATGCGATTTTCACGCGCATCTCATCAGTAAAGGCGCTCCGTTATTAGAAGTACATCTCCAACATGTGCGTTCAGATCAGGATTGCCAGGTTTTCAAAACAAATCCTGCCCACTTGCTTCTCGAAACTAGTCCAAAACTAGCCCAATCGCGTTACCAGGAGGGCAGCGTGCACTAAGCTGGTGTCGAATCACAACACAGGAACCGCTGGCACAATCAGAACTCGTTACATATTTCTGAAGGAGGGGCTTTATAGAACAAGGAAGACATCAGCCCGTTTTTATGAGAGTGAAAACAGCGGTATACAGATAGGTGAATTGTGTGAAAAATACTGTTTTTTTACACGCGAAACATGAACACATGTTATATTGCACACTGTAAACACAATCAAAGCTTCAAAAAAACATGAAAAACGGGACCTTTAATAAAGTTCAGGAAACCCAGACTCATTTGCAACGCATTTGCAATACATAGATAAGAAAACACCAAAGAATAATATTATAACAGATTTCAATGTGTATTACTGAGGCTCAAGTAATGCAGTATTGCACTGACAATGCCAATGTCATGAGTTCAATCCCTAGAGAACACACATAATGTTAAATATATATTTTGAATGCACTTCATTGGATAAAACCATGTCTGTCAAGACCAACGTTTTTTCATCACTATACCAGCCTGCATTAAACTCTACTGAAGAACAGTAACCAAGAAAAATGTGCAAAATATTTCTAAAAATGACCGTGGTTCTCAAAACAGTTGGATAGTGGAAGCATAAAAGTGAAATCCATTATCCAAACATCCAACTTTCATATGCCTCAAAAATCCTTTTTCCCTGTTGAAAAATAGCACAAGGCTAAGAGCAAGCTGATTTAAAATGAAAGCCGCTCTTTCTTTTTCCCTCCATTTCCTTGTTTACCCAGACAGCTAAAATAGATTGTATAGCCTCTTTTGGTAGCAGCAGGAAGCAAAAAGGGCTAAATTCAGATCAGCTCCTCAAATCATGGCCAAACGAAAGTGTAATATTATTGAAAAAGCTGAAATGGTGAGAGATTAATTAGGTGTCTTAGAATGATTATTAGGTTCTTGTATCTGCAAAGGACTAATCATGGTTATTCCCCTCCATCCATTTTCTTTTGAAAATAAATTATTATTCAAAGTGCACAGATCTCTGTATGCACAGCATTTTACAAGCACAGTCCTATCTCCTTAATGAATTCATTAGATACCGCTGGCCAAGGCGACCCTTTAAAAGAGGCTTGGTGAGATGCTCTCCGGTCAGCAGGTCCCTGATGATTCCAAGGGAAGTTCATTCAGAAACAAGTGAGACACCATCGCAAATATCTCTCGCCTGCGTGTGCAACCGCACTGCCGTGCGTGGGCTTATTTGTTTTCTTGTCACTGCTGAAGATAACATATCACTGTACTGCTCAGATAATTACTCTTCTGTGAGTCTGAGGGGGGATAAAGATGTTTAATCTTCTAAGACTCATTACTCACTACGATGTTAATGGGAATTACAGAGAAGAAGCGAATGTAGGCAGGGGACTTCAAAGACCAGCCGCTGCATGTGGAGTGCTGGATTTAGATGTGTGTGGTTGTATGTGAGGCTGGTGAAGATGCACATGAATATATCTTAAATTTCTGGAATGCATCTTAACATCCACAATCATTCTAAACACCATTATATATATATATATATACTTCTCAACACCCACACTGTTTAGAGCGGCATTTGATGAATATATATATGTGTGTAACTTAGAGACGTTTCCCTTCAGGAACTCAAACTGCGTCAAAGCATTATGGGAACAAGTATGCCCATGCTGCCAGACTTATAAACCCATGCCTAGTGTGGAAGCTAAGCCGAGAGAGAGGGAGCCAGGTGTGGTGCAGAATGCAGGAAAGAACCTGACAAAGTAAGTGAGGTGGACATCCCAAATCATCCTGAAGGCCAACTTATGGAGAAGTGAGTCTTGACCCCTAATGGAGAGGGGAGATCAGCAGACTCAAAGCGATGGAATAGCATCCTGATCCACCACTTAGCATAAGCTTTTCTGGCTGGAGGCCTCAGCGCACCACAGAGAAATCATGCAACTAGTGGGTCTCTCCTGAAAGACCGACCACCAAAGGGGGCATAGTAAGCAGCTAGGGCTGCCACAGAAACATTTAAGGTGGAGTGGGATAACCCTGCAGAGAATCGTACCTGCAAGAACTCCAGCACTGAACCAACAGGGCAGTTAACTGGGTCGAGCTGGCAGTTGCAGCATCAAGAAGTGAAGGTTCACTTCAAGGAGTATAGTTTCCTCGTGGAAGGAGCTCTGGACTGGAGTACGGTCTCAACAACCTCATTTGAGATACCGGAACCTATAAACTGTGACCACTCTGAGCAGGGAGGATTGAGGGGACAGATACCTGAAGGGGAACATTAGAATAATAAGTAAGATCATGTTCTATGGAGATATATTGTCAATTTCCTACTGTAAATATACGTTAATAAATATATATTAACTGTTTTATAATCATCACAAACCAATGGTAGTTTGAAAGTGTTTACCAAGCAGAACAAACTTTTTCAGAAAGTTTCTTTTGGCAACTTTTTTTGAACTCCTAAAACAAACTACAAACTTACTTTATGTTGGCCTGATTTTGTTTGAAATTTTGTCACACCTTAATTTTTCAGCATACTGTTTGCTGTTAACCCAGAAAAGCTTCAGCAAAATTTGATAAATTTTTCCCTTTTTAAAAGCAAGTGTAATGTATTAAGTTCAGGAATGCTTGTGTCAGCTTGTGGACATCAGCAACCAGATGCATCACAGGGAATATTCAAACTGCAGTCTCTAGTCTTCTCGTAACCTGAAGCGAGTAAATAATGAGATGTATTTCTGAGTCAGCAGGAAATGGGACTTTGGCCGCTTCTCATTTGTTTGAGGCCTAGCAGCTGGAAGTGAGACAAATCGTCACGGTGAATAGACAGTGACTGAGGTGGCTGTTGTTTCATTGTAGTTTCAGATTGTTATTTCTCAAATGGTCTATTTTTAGCAAAGTCACTTATTCACGCTCAACGGGGGGATATGGTCAGAGATGGATGGGACTCTGGCATGATGAATATGCCATGCACATTATGTGTCACTCCTCATCTCTCCACCTATCAGTCTGCGTGTCTCCATGGGCCCACAGCTGTGTTTGAACATGGATGAGCGACACTGGAGCCTGTGAGATGACCGAAAGCCACATTCCGAATCGCTGTTTGTTTTTGTCACCCACTGGCTCCCAAACATCAGTCTGACATTCTTTAGATTGTCAAGGACATTTGAATAAATCTCAGCAATCGCTTCTCACTCGAGGTGCTGTCAAGTGCAGCTGAAGGTCTTCTTAATGCACGTCTGCTGATGTCATATGCTTTTGATATCTCCAGAACATCCAGTTATGACATTTTTAATAACAATTATGAGGTCAAAACATTTAAAAAAATTCAAACATAAGCACAGATTAATTGATCTATAGATCAATAAGATCTATAACATTTACAGGAGAGGCATTTTGCGGTATATGCATACATTTTGTATCGTATAGTAGTTTCGTCCACACGGATCTGGAGTTTTGGGAGAGTGAAACCTATATTTTTTGAAACCGGGTCCCCGAGTGGATGAATTTGAAAACCTTGCCTTTGCATTTTCATGTGGACAGCAAATCTGTATATTTTCTGAAACAATGACATCATCAGCCATGTCTCACCCCCAGTCAGACACCGCCACGTCACGTAACAGCAGCAAAAACAGGAACAAACACTGAACGATTGTCCTTTTATTAACTAACATTAACATTAACAACATAAGATCAATAACATAATAACATAAGATTAATAAATATATGTGTTCATGTTCGTTTGTATACTGTGCGCAAGGTTTATGTTTTATTTTTTTCAACTTTGTAATGAAGTACTATTTTTGGCCGTAAATAATATTCCCTGATCTGGAGATAACTTTATTTGTTCATCAGTAGATAGCATGTGGTAGGTTTTGATAGACTTGATGTGAGAAACTTACACACACAAATTCAAGGAAACTGGCTCCTTTCATTGTGTCACTCTACAGCTGGGGATGAATGAATTTATTTTGGCAGAGGATAGATTGGTCTCTGTTTGCACATATTCCAGTCACCAGCCTTCAGTAGACCCACAGAGTGAGCAGTGACATCTGTTTACTGACACCATCTGTTCGCTCCCTCTCTGTGTGTCTCACTACACTGGAAAACCATATTTAGCATACTATAAACTCATTGTACTATGACGCGCTCAACCGTCTGTGTGACAGTTCAGCTACTTTAACATCATTACTTCTGCCATTAGAGAGCAGTGTCTCTTCTCAACCTGTTGGCTGACCAGGTTGTATTTTCCTGGAAGGATCCCTGAGGTCCTGTGTGTTAATGAATGTGAGGTTCATCTGGTTAACCAGTCCATCAAGCCTCTAAGTGTCAGCAGCCTCAGCCGTTCTCCAGACTCTTTAAGGGCTCACATTTATTGCTGTTGTCATGCTGCATATTGGGTTTGTTTTACACAAATGCTCTTTTCTTCCTCCTTCACCTCCGCCCATTCATAACAATTACATCCCTGGTGTGTCACTGGTATACAAGCCTTAACAGATTGATGGTTGCTGCTCTGAAGTGTAATAAAGCATTTGAACAGCAATGCCAAAAACATTATACCACTGGAAATTCTAAATACACCAGGGAATATAACGGAAAGGTTAATGTGTGGCCCTCAGCAGAGCAGTCTGCTTACATAATGTGTTCAGACATCAGGGGTTGTGCGATTCTGTAAGCCCTTTAAACCTAAAAAAGCCCAAATCCAGTCTATGTGGATAAACTTTACATTTCTGGATTAAAATTAAAGACATATGTACTGTATTTCTTTTCATTTTGAATGGTTATTTCTACTTGGACTACTGTTCAACATTTTTTGAAAGAAGTATCTTATGTTAACCAAAGCTACATTTATTTTAAAATAATATATTAAAATAATTCAATATTATTATATTTATAAATTAACTGTTATATATTTTAATACATTTTAAAATGCAAAGCTGAATTTTTAGCAGCCATTACTCCAGTCCTTAGTGTCACCTGAAGACATTCAGAAGTCATTCTAATATGATGATTTGGTGCTTACCGACCCCAAATAGTATTCTGAATTATTTTTGCTACTTCAATTCAAATTAAGGAACTGAATTGGAACTTAAATTAAATTCGGAATGGTGCACAACCCTGTCACAAACATGAATAAAAAAATAATGAAAAATTAAAACACTTTAGTATAGTGACCCGTTCTCACTATAAACTAAATAAATGAACATATTGGCTTGTTATTGGTGCTTATAAAGCACATATTCTGCATGACCATATTCTACATGCCTTATCCTGTCTAATACCTAAACTGAACGACTACTTCACCAACTATTAATAAGCAGCAAATTAGGAATTTTTTGATGCAAATGTTGTAGGCGAGAACTTGACCTTAAAATAAAGTGTGACCTAAAAAGTAGTATACAAAAAGTCCCTGGACGCCCAATATTTCTGGTGAGATTAGTATATCTTAATTATATTCATATTACAAACTTTCATACTATATAGGATGTAGTTTTTAACAGTCACTAAATGAAAAAAGTACCTATATAGAGAGTATGGGGTTTCGGATACAGCCCTGGAGTCACATTTTCTAGAAATCATCTGTAGAACACATTTTGTTGGATGGCCAGGAATACTTCTGGCTACACTTCAGATGATATTTCTTCAATATTTCATTTCTCTCATAGAAATTCTGTGTGTGGAACAGGATGTTTGCCATATGGAAAGGCCTTTTACAAATGGGACTAAAGTGGCTGGAGCAGCTTCCTTTTTCTTTAGGCCTCTGTATGTCATTGATTTAGAATTGTTAAAATGAGTCAAGCTCAAGCATTCACTACTGAATAATATAATACATAAAGGTCATCCTAACTCTTTTCCTTTTATTCTTAATAATGGCTTACAAAACTTTACTTGGTTAATTTCTAATGGGGGGCATGTGAGTTGTTTCTGTACAAAAATGTTTGCAGACATATTTCTCTAAACTATTAATGGAGCATAGGCTGCAGTGACCTGTATTTTCATAATGCTCCTGACTTCCTGGCATATGCCTTGATACTGCAGCTGAACCTCATCATCACGGCACCGAATGAGTGCCAAAAGACATGCCCACATCACTGATGCTATCATAAAAATCCATCCTTGCAATACAGACACGGAAAGAAGCTCTCTCCCCTCCATTAAAATGGATAAGCCAGCGGTCCACCTGGCCTCATTGCTGGAGAGATAACATTTTAGAGAATCTGAAAGAGAAGAGGGAATATGCTACAGCTGCAGAGAGTAGTGTGCTTTCTAATGCGATGCTTTCATTGTGCCGCTGTCAGCTGTCAGTGGGAGTCGAGCTGAAGGGATGGATGTAAACACACAATGTGCTAAATGAGGGCATCTTACACCGTGTTATGGAGAGTTGTCATATCAGCGCTGTGGTAAGCCAGCACAGATCCAACTCCCAGTTTGCTTTTGCGTGTCAAATTGACAAAGAATTTAAGATCCTTTCTCTTTTCTCTGTGAACAACCTCTGTCATTCCCATTCTTCAATGGGAACGTGGGACGTGAAAAGCCGCCACCTATCCAGCATTATTTTATGCTCATTTGGGTAACATTATGGGTAGAATGTTCTGTGCAAATCAATTCTATCAAAGACGGCATGACATATAGGACAAACAGCAGTGGGAGAACAACTTCAGCTAAAACAGATATTGACAGTGTGTCCCTCATGTCAGAAATTGTGAACACACAAAACAATATTCAGTTTGAGAGGATTGAATTGGTCTTAGCTGTTCTTAGACGACCTATAGCGAGGCATTGAGAAGAGGACCAGTTTTAAATATGTTTTTAAAAACAGACACATTTTTGTCACCTGAAGCTGTTCTGTCCCTTGTCGTCAACACACTTCTCAAATCAGTATTGATACAACTATTACAGCAGATAAAAAAACCATTGCATGGAATCAGATTTAACCTTTTTGTATCTTTTCTACTTCACAGCTGTGAACTAGTTCCTTGTGAAGACAATAAAAATCAACTCACATATTTTTCTCACATAATACCCCAGCAAGCCTCTTGCCGATACCCCTTTTAATACTGCAGCACAGGCTTTCATCACTCTCTGATATATTTTTGCCACAATCCTTGAAACCACAAGAAACACATGCACAATACTGTTTGATTCTGCAGTGGTGCATTGAAAAGAAAAGAGAACTAGAGCAAAACACAACAGAAAAGTAAATAAAAAAGTCCCTCAGTGCAGTGCATTGGTGGATGCCCTACTACTATACAAATTTGTTCAGAGGCACTTTTCTTTGATGCAGTTTCACATCAAACCATTACATCTGCCTTTAAGAGGCAAGCTGAAGTATATTGTGTTTGGTTACTTCACCTTCAACCAAGTGTCCGTTTTATTTTGTACATGCATCATGTCTCCCTTGCAAAGTCCGAAGTGGATGTTGCAACATATCTTTCTTTGGATGGCTATTTTATGTTTTTATGGCTCAAGACAAGCACTTCAGGGCACCACTTTCTAGTGCTGTAAAACTAAAGCTTGCTTTAATTCTGTCCAGTTTACAGTACATGGATCTATAATAATAATAACTGATTTTTTTCTTCTAATATTTCTCAACAAAAACCATTAGCATGAAATCATGCTTTTCTCGACCATCAAGCTATTCATATGTGAGGAAAAAAAAAACACCTGACTTAATAGATAGCTGAGTCGCAGTTAACATAATATCCATATTAAAAAATAGCCTATTGGAAATTATAATTTTTTTGTTGTTGTTTCTATTACTTCAAAAAGAAATAAAAAGTGTTATACAAGTTAGCTGAATATATGAGTCTGTCAGTTAAGTAGAGAGGTTTAGATAAAGAAATTTGAGTGGTTAATCAATACCTAACCTAATGAAAAAACAAAACAAACAACAACAAAAAAAACATTTATTTAATGTCATCCATGATATATTTCATCTGCAACAACATTGGATATCCTTAGATAAAAGACATCAGGCTTTTTTTTTAGGAAATACTTTTTACAGACAATTTAAAGCACCAATTATTTTATACACTGTGTAGTGGAGTTGGTTTTTAGAGTTGTTACATGTAACATTTCAGTTATTTCAAATCAATACAATGTTTTAATTTATTTTGTCAGCCATGTGTAATAAGTGGGAAAATTTGCTTCAAATTGGATCCTGATCACCTGACTTTGTTTATTTTGCGATGATGAATGGCTGGCTGTGTAATATCCTCTATTCAATTAAAATAAATAAATAAATAATAATAATAATAATAATAATTTTAGAGAAAGTGCTCCAAGAAGGGTTTAAGAAAAGCTCCAGGGATATGTAGTGGATCTCCAGAGGGCAGCCCTCCCATCTTCCATAACAAGTTTCTCTATTTTCACTGGAATATCAGATGATTTATTAATCAAAGCAGGTAGCAAAAAAAGAAAAAAAAAGAAAAAGAAAGTGTGAGTCACATAAATTAATGTCAATAAGCAGAAGCATCATGTAAAGTATGCAGTTAAGGAGGTGAAATTAGACACATCTGAACAGCAGTGGAACCTTGGGGCTCCATTGTTGCAGCAGGGGGTACCGGCAGCTTTGTTCATTTAACAAGTGTTAATCTGTCTCTATAGAGGTGTTAAAAAACCTCAGCACTTAAATTAGTGCTTCTCCTGCATCCCACAACATACGATATGTGATAGTAATAATAAAGACTTTTAAATACACATACTGTAGGTAAGATCAGGGCTTGTTACAGTAATTATGTCTTTGTCGTGCTATTGGCAAAGTGA
This sequence comes from Carassius auratus, assembly GCF_003368295.1. Taxonomy (NCBI): domain Eukaryota; kingdom Metazoa; phylum Chordata; class Actinopteri; order Cypriniformes; family Cyprinidae; genus Carassius; species Carassius auratus. The sequence continues at coordinate 20,890,224 of NC_039249.1, read as the reverse complement.
ACTGGGAAAATTAGATGTTCTCATTTTTTTCTACCATTTTTTTTTCTCCATGTGTGCATTTGAGTTTGAAATTGCACTGTTGAGTGGGTTAGACACAATGATGTGCAGGTCATGTTTGGAAATATTGCTCTTGTAAAAGCCATTATCCCGTACCAAAGAGTAGTATGCTTCAAGTTTATTTTATTAAGTAACTTTAATTAAAGTTCAAGTATGTTTTTAAGTATACTTTATGTAGTAAGTATACAAATATCAGTGTCCTAGTAGTGTACTATTTCAGTACTCTTTGTGACTAAATAAGCCCACTTTCTAGTGTATAAAAGTAAACTTTTAAGTATACTTTAAGTATGACAATTTTTGTAAACTTTGAAGTATAGTGTCACTACAACTAGCGTAAATGACTAGCTTAGTAGATTTATACTGCACTCGTAAATTTTCTTTAAGTGAACTTTACATCATTCTGTAAGTATACTACTATGTCCCTTTTTAGGTATTCATTTGTATATATTTTGTTATATGAACATAAAAAACATAAAAATAACAGGGTATCTGCTCTTAATTCTAACTTCATGCATTCTTATATATATATATATATATATATATATATATATATATATATATATATATATATATATATATATATATATATATATATATATATACACATATATATATACACATATATATATATATATATATATATATACACATATATATATATATACACATATATATATATATATATATACACACATATATATATATATATACACATATATATATATATATATATATATATATATATATATAAACACTTGAATGATGGTAAGTTTCATAAATATTAACAACAGATAAAAAAAAGAAAAAAAAAGCTGAAAAAAACTGAAAAAAGCTGATTGGATTCAAAATGACAATCAAAACGTAAATGGAGTCAATCAACAACTCAAAGCTTGACAGATATTATTACCTCTTCATTGGTAAACATTTTATTCCATAAAATTACACAGTTTGTATGCTCTTTTATGTCTAATGATCATGTTATAAAACATGTGGAAGTATCTGTTATTTTGGTTTCTTCTTCACTTGTTTTTTTTTTTTTTAGAAATTCTGTACAGGTGTATTAGCGTCCCATACCGTATAACCATGAAAACACAGATTTTCGGAGAGCAAGTATAACTCAAATATATCGACTTTCTAAGTATTTGTCATATGTCATTTTGAGTATATTTCTGAGAAGTACATAAAGCCCATGTTTGAGAAGTACTTAATAAAGTAGACTGAAAAAAGTAGACTGAAAGTATACTTTCCTATTTTTAGTTTTAAAGAAGTATACTTATCCTGTTAACTGTCACTCACGTTTTTGAAGATAGACTTGAATGTGCATGATACAAACCTAATTTTTTATAATTCATGACTGAAAACATTTTGTAACATGATTTTGATGTGCCATTTACATGGTAATGCAATGTCTGATTTTAAAATGGGTTTTAAAGGATGAATTTTGAGATTTTATGTTTTCAAGTGATATATAACTTATGATGATTTCTAAAAAGTGATAGAGAAAAAGGCAACGAGGAAGTCTTTTTTTTTAAACAAAGGTCAAAGCTCCTTTTGTAATGTAGATTTCTGAGGGTGCACTCTTGTCATAAATTGATCTATTACTTTTCCTACATAATTTTTAACAAAAAATATTGGTATAATATATATTTGGGAGTCTTAGACCTTTCCAACGATATATAGTTTGTCAAGATTAGATTAGATTTGATTGTTATAAAGTATAGTCAACATAGGCGTCCCGTATACGGGACGGGGGTGACATTTAACAGGTTATAGCACACTTGAATAAACTTCTTTTTCGTAAGGGATGCCAGGGTGGTGGGGCATGTGGGATGTGAAGTGGATATCTTCTGCTGCTAATATGCCCCATATGCCCATCTTAATAGCAGGGAATTTTGTTCTATAAAACCTTACTCCATCTGATACCTTGATAGTTTTTCACTGGTGGATAAAACTGAATATATATCTGTGTAATGCAACATTACATATTTCCATAAGCAATAACAGAACAAGCATGCATACATTAAAATCATGCAAATTAGTAGTCATTTTTCTTCATAATTGATTGGTATTGCTTGAGTTGTGTGTCTGATGCATACTGTTAATTACAATGGAACTTCAAAAGCCATTTTTAACCTTTCATTGTGTGATGTTACTGCCAAACCATTATGGATGATTGCTTCAAACTCATTCTCTCTATATAACTGCTGTATGACTTTATATGCCATTGTTGTTGTTGTTGTTTTTTAACAACATTAATATACCATTTATTTTTCCTTAACTGATTTTTTCTTGGTTAGATTGTTACACTAGTAAGTGATGATATAGTAATATAAATATTTATATAAATAACCAAAACTTCTTATTATATAGTCTTATTATTTACCTGTCTACAAAGTTATTAGGAGTTTTTAAGCATCATAAACATTTACCTAAAAAAATTACAAGGTAGGCTTACATTTTACCCTTCACTTTGTCATGCATTCAACATGGGTGACTGAAGAACCTCTGAAATATTCAGTAGCTTATCTTCTGTAATACAGTGAACATGTTTCATGCCTTTAAAATTTATTTAGTAAAAAAATTAAAAAAATAAAAAGATTCTCAAGTTGTAAGGAAAACATGGTGTGAGAAAGGACCACCTGCAGTGAGGGATTGCATTTACCTTGAGACTCTAGTGAGACTCTAGTGTCATTTCTATGCCAACATCATCTCAGATAAGTGTACTTGTTCTCTGTGCGTGCTTATATATATTTTTTCACTGATTGCCTCACTGTCATTGTTGATGAATTGCAGGCACAGTAAGGTGATGTTGTCAATGGGACCGCCGATTTCAGGCTACCCATTTTGCATTTGAAATGAATGTAGGGAGAAGACAAATCCTTTAAAGATTCAACCTTCGAGAATAGAAAGGGTTAGTGCAATAAAGGAAATCTGCTGTCTTCAGATGAGACAGAGAAAAAGAAAGGGAAGGAAAACGAAAGACATGTTAGAAAATGTTTCTATCAGACAGACGGCGATCTGAGTGTGGCTGATCTGATTGCAGTGAAGAGGTAAGGTGATAAAGTGCCTCCTATTTCTATATTTGGTTTAAAGATTAAATGGAAGGAAATCGGACCTTTTTGTCAAGCACTGTAGAATAGCTTCCTCCACTTATGCTTGGCAAACTGTCTTCTTCACTCCTCCTTCTGTGGATTAATGTTTGAATGCATATCTGTCAGAGAGATCGAGAGGAGAGCAGTTTGGTGTGTATTTACGTCTCTGGGCGTGTGTAACTGTCGGCTTCAGCGTGTGTCTGTACAGGCGTAAAGCTGTTGAGCGTGAGTGTTTGTATGAAAGTGCAGTCAGCTTTCATTAGGAAGGACTCGTTGGGCTTGGGGGAAGCGCGTGCTATAGAAGCAGCGGTAACAGCAGCTACTGGCAGGCACTCTCTCCCCTGGTTTGTGTCTGGGGGCAGGACCTGCATACTAATGGCCCTGTTTCAGGCTTGATCAATGAGCACAGATCAGACACTGGCTACCAATCTCTCCTAGTGCAGGAAGAGGGAGAAGCTCTTAATACCTTTAAATGCAGCTGTACTGATGTTCCTGATCTGGCAGAAAGGTACATTTCAAAATCTTTTATTACACACATAAAACCATGTGGGATTTGTATAATATAAAGTAGTCCATGTTCAATTCAAAGTGGCTTCTCAAGTTTTATCTGTACTGTTTTTATTGCTGTATTGTAAGAAACAAATATTGCTTGGAATCGCCAATTTCACTAACCACAATTACTTTAGTTCAAGTCTATATATATATATATATATATATATATATATATATATATATATATATATATATATATATACACTGTATAGATCTTCCTGCCTCTAATAAATTAGAGCTTTGTGATAATTACATTTAGCAATGATTTAAACCAGGCTTGGGGAACTTTGATCCTGGAGGGCTTGTGTCCCTGTAAAGTTTAGGTCCTACACTGAGATAAAAAACAAACAAACAAACAAAAAAACCCCCACCGTTATCCTGAAGACTTTGATTAGCTTGTTCAGGCATTTGATTAGGGTTGGAACTAAGGTCCTGTCCACAAGAACAGTTCTTTTTAAAACTGTAGCTTTTTCTACTCTGTTTAGCCGTCCGTCCACACACAAACGCAGCGCCAGGTCACTGAACATGTTTGTAAACAGCTGCCACGGTTGCTGGTTGCAGTGTTATCATGTAGACAGTGAAAGCAGAGTTTTTGGCTTGTGACGTCAGAGCCTGCGCTGTTATCTCCTAAACTTTTTTCAGTTTTTGATTGGCCAACATGCCTTTACAGTTGAGATCATATCACCATCTGTTGATTTGGCATGCTCTTGACAGTACTTTATAGCATGCTTTTAAGTTTTTTTTTTTTTTTTTTGTGAACATAGATTTTTTTAAAAATGGAAGAAAGATACACTTTTTTTTTGTTTATAAAAATACCACTGTATGTGTGGACATGGCCTTAACTCTACAGGGACACCGGCCCTCCAGGATCAATGTTCCCCACCCCTGATTAAAAAAATCAAGCAGTTGAGATTGTCTAAATATTTAGACACTTTGTTGAGGTATAAGGTATGATATATATATATATATATATATATATATATATATATATATATATATATATATATATATATATATATATATATATATATATATCAATGGTGTTTCATATATAGCTACTGAGAAATTGACTGCATATTTTACATTTTTGTCTCTTCTGTCTACTGTAATCCATCTTTCTATATCTTAGAAATTCAATAGTGAGTTATTCTTATTTATTTCTTTTTTGTTGGAGTGAATGGAAATTCAAAAATAAATATTGCTTTCTTATATTTTTCAGTCTTTAAAATGTGAAAAGGGTCCATATTCAACATTTGAAGGCAGTCAGTGGATGGAACAGAACAAATGCAATTTGTTTGCTTAAAAGATTAGTTCAAAAACACTGATTTGTTCAAAATTTATGATCACTAACACAATGTAAAATAACTGCTGTTGTGGGTTGGTAGTCGGTTGAATTGGAGGAGATTCTTCTGACAGGCACAGCATGTTACTAGAGTTAAAAACAGAATAATGCAGCAGCGCTGGCTGTCTGAGTCACCGCAGTGCCATCTTTTGCCTATAACAAATTGAAGCTAATGCAATGAGGACGCAATCTTGTTCGCTCCTGCTGTCTCTCATCTCTCACTCTCCTGATTTCTCCTTTTTATTTGTGTTACCACTCCTCCCCACAAGTCTTCTGCCCAGTCATCATGTCATAAACAGAGAGGAACCTTGTCCACTTTTTGGCAAAAACCTCCCACTGTTAGAGTGCTACAATATTGGCCTGTCTCCATTCCACCTGACTGAGCTTATGCTAAAGTGTGCTAAAGGCTTTTCACAATAACAGTACTTTACTTTTCTTAAATCAGTAATTCACACAAAAGTGACAATTCTATTGCTTTTTGTTAGTTTCAAATGTTTTTCTTTAGTCGATCACAAAACATATTTTGAAGAACATTCACTGAGCCTGTTGGATATAAAAAATGTAAAAAAAAAAAAAAAAAAACTTTATAGGAAATACAATTATTTAGGTTTGAAATGACATGAGAGTAAGTAATTAATATAAGTGAACTATCCCTTTAAGATGCTTTCTAAGTACCTATTATTTAACACGCACTAAAAAATTCTTCCCTCTTTGTCACCTGTGCTTTACAGGGTAGCTTTTAAGTTGGCATTGAGCATTGAGCTTCAAATTAAATCAGATTCTCAATAAATTGCCATTGGCATTATTATGTGTACAGGTGAGAAGCTTGTGCAGGAGCTCAAGGACAGACACCGATGTCTGAGAACAACAGGAGAGAGGCAAATTTCCCTTCGTCACCACCAGGGGCAGTAAAGCACTTCTTTTTTCCACAAACTTTCAGGTGATGCAGTTGAGACTAGGTGTTGTCACAGTATCACAGGCAGAATTTTAGAAGTAACTGAGATAAAGTATTGCCCAAAAATACAAACTATCTTACACAACACACACACATCATAGGCGCATGGCACGCACCATTAGCACTGAGGATTGTGGCTCAACCTTCACACTACGAATGTTCACTGAATATTTTGGCACACAAAATCCCGCTGTCTCTCTTTCTGAGAGAGGGACATGTTTGCCTTAGCTTGCTGCACCCTTCATGGCTTATTCATGAGCTGGTGTTGTGCTTGTGGTTAGCTGTGTGGGTTCAGAGCCATCCACACTCCTGCCACACTAAACAATGGCAGAGATCTCGCCATGTTTATTTATCAGAGTCAGAGTGCCCGGTGCTACGGCTCTAACATCATTTATCTCAGCTATCAGTTCGGTCGCTGTCTGCTGTAATGGGGCCTGCTTGGTCTGTCCTCAGAGAGACAACTCCACAGCGGACCATTCAAAGGCACCTTGTGGCTACTTAACAAGCCCCTGGATGTTTCCGCTTTGGTTCTTAATTGGCACGTCCAAGTTACTTTGGGGTCAATGTTGGACCGTTGTGCTGGGACAAAGTTCTGGAGGTTGTGATGGAGCAGTAAGACAACATGACTAGTCCTTGCTGGAGATATACTGTATGGAAACATATATGCAGGATACACCCCCAATCATGAACTGTCGTAAAGGAGACTGCCAATAACAGTGTATGTGACAGGACCTGTAAACAATGATAAGACTATTATATTATGTTTACATTAATCTATCTAGAGTATTTTTTTAAGCTGCATCAAAATAATAATAATAATAATAATAATAATAATAATAATAATTCCACATGATTTTAATATTAGTCTCAATTGTATTTGTACAGGAATCACAATCACAGGAAACACATCATATCCTTGTAAGTTGATTATTGATTTACATGCACTGGAGGCTGAATGCATGGTGCATTATAAAATAATTGCCTTCTCTTTTATCAGGGTTGTGCACCATTTTATATTGAACTGAGAATGCTTTGAATTCTATTCAAATTTAAAAAAGTCTTTTAAAAAAGGCTTAAAGGTTTAGTTCACCCCAAAATTAAAATGAGACCATAAATTACTCACACTCAAATCATCCTTGGTGTATATGACTTTCTTCTTTCAGATGAATCCAGTATGAGTTATATATACAGTATTTAAAATGTCTTGGATCTTTTAAGTTGTTAAATGCCACTCAGTGGGTGTTGCATCAGTCCAAGAGAAGTTAAATAAAAAGTGCTCATCCATAAAAAAGTGTCTCACACAGCTTCGGGGGTGAACAAAGGCCTCCTGTAGTAAACAATACGTTTTTGAAACATATCTATATTTAAAAATGTAATAATCACTTTAATCTACTGTAATAATTTAAAACCTTAGTAATCATCGGGAAGAAGGAGGCGGGAACCGGCGGACAATCAAAATGAAACTTTAATTACAAAAATAAACACAAAACAGCACAACAGTCCCTCGCAGACGACTGTTGCGCACAAATAAAAACCAAACACAAATAAAAGCCCAAGCCTGGTCCTCTCTCGTCCTTCACTGTCGTCGCTCCAGTTTTATATCCTTCCATCTCCTCCGTGGGACTCGAGACCGGTGGGTCGAGCAAGTGTCACTCATCTCCAATCACTCCACCGGCCTCGCCCGTTCCCACGGCCCTTGGCCCCGCCCCACTCATCACATCTACCTTGCGCTCACTGTTGTATACCGAAGCAGTTCTGGGCAGATGACATATGAGGTTGGCTTTGCTATGTAGAACTGTTTACAACATAAATAAGAATAAAATAAGAAATTCATAAGTTTCCTGAGCACAAATTGATTATAATAATTTTGTGCTAATATCAATTGCAATAATGTTTCCCAATATTACTTTTTTTTTTTTTTTTTTTTTATGAATTTTTGATCAAACAAATGCAGCCTTAATGGGAATAAAAGACTTCCTTCAAAAACATTAAAAACCTTACCAAACCCAAACTTTTGGATTTTATACAGATTATATTCCATCATATTTAATAATTAATAATGTATTTTTGTGGACCAGGAAGGAACCCATCATTTCCCAGTACACATTACCCCCAGTGCATTTATTTTTTTATCTACAGTTCAATAAATTTCCCTTGTCACGTCAAAATTGTCTTCTTGGGGAATGTGACCAATTCATTTGAAATTTGGAACGGAATTGAAAGCGACACAATTCTTCCATTCAGAATTTTGCATTGCACCATCATTGGCCATCAACAAGGTCAGGTTTATTCATCAAAATATAAATCTCCAGTACTAACCTGTCATAGATTTGCTGTAGACCACCAAATTAACTATATCTAAAAGCATAAATCATGTTTGCCACTTAGTTCGCTGACTGCATTTAAATCATAAGACTGCATCTGAATTATATAATCAGCTCCTGTATAAAGTACCTACAATTTCTGCTATATTTCACTTCTGATTGTAATTCATAAGATCGCTTAAGTAGATAGTGAACTGATGGTTCAGGGAGTTCCAGGTCTGTTGGTAAAGGAAATTGTAGCCTGTGTCACTTTAGATGAGGGCCGAGATATGTGGTGAGAAAGACAGGGCAGATCAGGGGGACTCTGCTTTAAACTGTCCCAGCAGAGAGGCGGCTCTTCTCACTGTCACAAGAGAGCCGACCACTCAGTCTGTCTGAGTTTTGTCATTTCTTTCAGTCTCCAGTGCGCTGCCCATGGGAGAGTGGCTAGGAGCGTCACAGTATCTGAAAGGAGAGAGACATGTAAATGTTTCTGAGGTCTGCTGAGGCTCCATCTTCCTCTTCAAACCAACTCACAGTTATCATATGGCCCAGAGCTCTATGGAAAAACATGAATGCTGCATATTAAATGTAATGACTTCCATGACTCTACTTACACAGACAAACGTACAAGTTCTTGGCATTGAGATAAAATTAAACAAATAGTTCCTCTAGAAATGAAAATTGGGTCATCATTTACTCACCCTCATGATTCTTTCTCATGCTGAACATAAAAGAAGACATTTTGAAGAATGCTGGTAATCAAACAGTTGGTGGCCCCATTGACTTAAGAAATACATTTATACATGTTCGGAACGACATGAATGTGAGGAAATGATGACAACACTGTCATTTTGGGGTGTACCAATCCTTTAAAATGGGTCTATAATGTCATTAATGGGATGATTCATACAAAAATAAGAATTTTATAATTGTTTACATACCTTCATATTGTTCAAAACCTGTATGACATTTTTAATTAAATTTTTTTTTTTTTTTATTCTGTGCAGCACAGAATAAGATATTTCCCTGGCCTGTAAAACATTCAATATGAGTCAGTGGTGTTCAAAACAACATTGCAGCCTACTGTCTTTCACTGTATAAAAAACAACAACAACAGCTGCAGAAAACAGCAACTAAAAAACAAAGTCAAACAGTTTTGGAACAAGAACAAAGCTGAGTAAATAATGATTTTAGTTATTTAGTTAATTTTTAGTTTTGAATGCAATTAAACTTTTTAATATACCTCTTTAAGCAGCACATTGTCCCATCCTGCATTTTTCTCCCTCTCCCTCTCTTTCTCCCCTTTTCATTTCTATGACTCAGCTTTTTTGTTAGGCCATTAGGTACATAGTTTCTCAATGCCTCCGCTCTGTGCCCTGGATACTCAAAGTTCCTTTCATAAATTAAGATGTGAGACTGAGGGAAGAAAAAGCCAGAGCAAGTGACACACTCCTGCCACAATGCATTCTCCTGTCTCTGCTCCGGCACGAATGGACTGTATCACTTCCTCTGTTGAAATGTGGCTAAATGCTCTAAAGGAGATTGGCTTCTCTGTTGCTGAGAAGTCATTTACAGTGGGTCACACTGAGCCTTGCTGTATCAGAACACTCGATTACTTAGGAAAGTGTGAGCACAATCTTCCACTACCACTACTTCATCCTTTTATTTGTTTGTCCTCCTTCCCGGGGGTGACAGTGGTTAATATAAGGTTAAGTTTTACACAGCAAGACCAGTAATGCCTTACTGTTTGCTAAATAACTCTTCTGTTGAGGATTCATACCAAAAATAAATACCAAAAATAAATTAAGGTCCAGTTCTCACCACTAAAAGACAAAGTTTATGGTTTTGTATAATGAGTGTTAGAATATTGAAGTTTCTTTTCTTTATTTTAAATGTATCTATCTGTGACTGGTTTTTTCATCAACATTGACTCCTTCACCGTGATGATCATGAAGAACTGCTTGAGGGACAGCGGTGTGTGTGCACATACCGCTTTAGCCAAGACCAATTTGTAATTTTATTTTAATTCCATCAGGGCCTCAGGTAGGAGCTGATATTTAAGTGAGCAATGTTATTGAGATAAAGCAAACATTACAATTCTACAAAAAACACACAAGTTTTCAATTAATTTGTGTGTGTGTGTGTGTGTGTATACGGATGGAACAACATTCCAACTGTTTCTCTGAGTTATTTCAGGTGCATTATGGCGCTTGTTTAAATTGCGTGATTTGTAGTTAGGCAAGTCATTAAAAAATTGCATGCAATGAATGTCATAGTAGTTTGGTAGCTTCGACCATCCCATCTTTTAGCGATACATACCATGTGCTTACTTTTGGAAACAACGGAGGCCTAGTAATACCAAGTCAAGATACCATGAAAGTGATTCGCTCAGCTGAGCACTGCATCCGACGGGCCTCTAACATAAAATCAGCAGCCTGTCAGTGCCCAGTGTCTCTATTAAACAAAGTCGTGAAAGCAGAAGTAGGCTCTGAGGACATATTTGGTTTTGTGAACACATTGTTGAGTCTCAAGATGGCATAGACAACCACAAATTTAGCTTAATTTCACTGGTTGTCTGTACATTTCATAAGTTAAGACAGCACCATGTACCATACATTCTGTATGAATGAGACTTTAGTACATACTTAATATGGCAAATTATTGTAAAAAAAGAGAAGACTGAACGGTCTTTGGCACCTCAACTGTCTAGCTTAAACATTATGTTTCTCTAAAATTTGTGATTTTCTTCCACCTGCAAATTGCTTTGTGTATCATATTTAATAAACCAATACAATTTAAATGTTTAAATTAACATTGTAGCAATTTTGCATACAGTAGGCTAAGGTAAGTAGCGATAAATAATTCACAGTTTACTCAATTTGAAGAATGTGACTTAGGCCTACTAGCACTATGCATTTTATTTTTAAAAAAGTAGATTATCTTAATATCAAAACCTTACATTTTCTCTGGACTCAATGATAAATACATGTCTGACCATTGGAATGAACCAAAAAAAAAAAAACTAGAAAATCGCATTCATGACGATTTATGGTGATTTTATTTCTGGTAGACCTTTGCCTACTTTGACGCTGATGCATTAAAGAGGAGGGGCTCCCCTGTTCCAAGATGGCGGCTCTATTGATGCATTCGTTCCAATGAACTGCAATTAGAGACATCGAGTGTATATGTCTATGGTCTCACTTAAGGGTGCAGACGCAGGTGACGTCACTTCCTCAAGCCCCACTCGCGGCATTATTTAGAACACAACATCAAAACAAGCTAAAGCCCCTTTCACCCTACACGTTGGACCCGGAAAATTGCCGGATTGCCTTCTGTGTGAATGCAAACATGTCCCGGGATTGATTCCAGAATCGATCCCGGGTTGGGGGCCTAGTAACATTGCTGGGTTCAGTCCTGGAACAAGCTCTGTGTGAACAAAAGCCAGAAACAATGCCATAAAGGGTAGCTGTGTCCCAAACTGAAGTGCATGGACTCCGGAGTGCACATGTCAAGTGTGATTGCATCACAGTGGCCCTACGAAGGCTGTCCCAATCTGAAGTGTGTGGACTCCGAAGTGCGGATGTGAAGTGCGATTGCGTCACAATTTAAACTGTCCCAAAGTCAGAAGCTGCATCGACAGCTTTCAGACGCCATCTTCATTTTTTGGCTTTACTGTCATAGAATGGAACGCACAGGATTGCGCCCTCGGACATCCGCATTTCGTCACCGCGGTGCGATGAAGGCTGATGAATTTCGAAAGCAACTTCAAATGCATTCTTCATTTCCCAGGAAAATGAAGTGTACATCTAATGGACAGTTTGCACCCTACCATATCCCAGAATTACTTGCGCGCAGATGATGAGGATGTTTATTTTCAAAGACAGCGGGTGAGAGTTCTGTGGGGGAATTCACATTGAAATGTAAGTATTGTGTTTTTATTTACTCAAATTCCTAGCAAAATTGTTAAAAGACAGGGCCCGGTTCCCCGACAACGCTCACTCTTAGCGCGCTAAGAAGATCTCGAAAGATATATCTTTCCAAAGTTTTTATGTTCCTAAGTGTGTTACCCGAAGTGTCCCTTAGGAAGCTTCTTAGCACGCTGCCCCTTACGTCTGACGTTACAAGAGCGCTGTCCAAAGTGAGGGAGCTGAATTAGTTGGCATCGATTGCTCATGAATCGATTTTCCACTTCACGCGAAGGTGCAATACAGCGTTAAGAAAGATAACACGTTCTATGCAAATGAATATTCCTCAAATTATTACAGTAACATTTATTTTAACATCGTTTAAGTTATCAGTAGAATATAGACTATAAATTAAATTATCAAATGGTCAGTAATATGTTCACACGATATGTTGTGACAGTTAGACGAACCGGGTATCGCTCGCTAATCTTCCACCCTCCTTATCCCGTTGTGACGCTTCTTGACATGGGTTTAACGACTTCTAAAAATTATATAATACACTTTTATATTAATGGTAAGGTACAATCAGAATTGATTGGCAAGCAGCTGCAGTTACTTTTGTTTAATGTGGTATTGATTGCCATTGGTTAATGTTTTCAATAAAAAGCAACCTATCTACAATTAACAGAGGGAGAGTTAGATACAGAATATGCTGGGGAAGCAACGTAGAAAAGGGCACCAAGCTTCTCGTCAGAGGAACTTGAAGTGTTGCTGGACCTTGCCACCAGGTCTGAGATCACACCAATAGATGGTCCACTATAACCTGCACGTTTATGGCCGCGTATCCCTTTCGCGATATATACGCCTGATCAATCACTGATGGATTGACGATAGGGATGAGTGTGCCATCCACCAGGATGTAATCCCCGGCATGGCAGATAAGGGCGTTGGTGACAGTGTGGACACACCTCCACACTGAGGTCTTGATTAGGGCGTAGCCCTCTCCCACGACCTCGATGAAGCTCTCTGTAGCAAAAAAATCAAATAAATAAAAAATAAATACGTAGCACTACAAGCAGCTGGACTTCAGGGCTTAATGCAAAATTCCGCCGCGTCTGAGAAGGTCCAGCAGCTCCATAATGAGCTGTCTTGGGAGGCAAAATTTTTATATATATAGCCACGTTAGGCAAAATGTCAAAAGGGCTTAAGTTTTGCCAAATAAAAAAATTGACATGGACTAAATGGCCGGCGCCGTCTTTGATTCAATACAAGGACATGTTGGATCGATGCCATAGTTGGTCGCTTACTGGACACCACCATGCTTACCCATTTATAGATCTTAGCCATTTAGAGCCAAATTGTTTGCCAGATTTTCATTATCAAAAGTGATTGCCAATTCGCTTTAATTACATTACAAAATAGCCTAGGCTAATTACCACCATATTTGTTCTGATACCACATGAAGTTAACTTCATAAATAGCCCTGTATCCATTGCGAACATGTTTTATTATGAGTCTTAACAAATGTCCATAACATAAAATCATTGTTTAGCTACATTATTATCAACATACCATATTTTGACCTCAAAATTAAAAAAAAAAATAGCTACTGCTGCACAGTGGCGGTGACTAGCATTTTGAGCTCTAACAACGCTAAGAGAGAGCTTACGAATGGTCCAGACTAACCTTACGAAAGTGTGACTAACAGAAGATATACTTAGCATACGAACGTGTCGGGAATCGTGCCATAACGTTAAGTGAGAGGTTAAGGAATATGTTAAGAACTTCTTAGCGATAAGAGTAGTTTGGGTAACCGGGCCCAGGTGTTTTTTTTTTTTTTTATACATAAAGGCCAAAAAACAATAAAACGACCACTATATAAGGCAATACTTTCTCTTTGTTGTGTTTCTGTAGCACTGTCATGCAAGAGAATAACAAATATTTTAACCAAACTTAAGCACTTCAGTATTTTGTGTGCATTTCCTGCTGTGTCATATTTTCTAATGTTAATTGCAAATCTGTCTTTATATTTCTCATAAGTGTTTCCATTTACAAAGTAAGCAAGTTAATAGACACATTTTTACTGAAATTCATTGTGCTGTTGTTGTTAACAGGCATGGTTTATTTGCTAAGTGTGCTGAGACGTGAGGGAGTGAGTGGAAGCTGGTGGAGCTGCTCAGGGAGGACATCAAACTACAGAAATAGCGAGAGAGAGAGAGAGAGAGAGAGAGAGAGAGGGAGAGAGGAGAGAGATTGTTTTCTCTTCTTGAGAGAATGCATAACAAATACATTATTTATTAGCCATTCTCCATTAGCCAAGAGATGGGTACATTACAGTTTTTCAATATATTTTTTAAAATGTCATATTGGCAATGCAACAACTTAATTTCTGTAGTTTATTTTTGTGATGTACTGTAATTTAAAAATGAAATGTATAAGTTGTATATATTATTGTGTCATTTATTTATAAATGAGCCTGAGTGCTTTCTGTACATTTTGTATTTTTGTTTTTCATATCCACATGTAAATAAAAGATAAGTAATTATGTACATTGTATTTGTAAATACAGCCTATTATATATTTTTTGTTCACAAAACAAACTGTTATAGGTTTTCTTTTCTTGTCCTGTTTTTTTTCCACATTAAAACTAATTGTTCTATACATAACTGAAAGTACGTTTTACAACCATTTACAACATAGCTTAGGTTTAACATCAGAAAACCTCAGTTTGAGCCCAGCCCTGCCTCCATGTGTTCTGGGGTCTTCAGGAGGTGAATCTCATGGTGAATAACTGGCACCTCCTCAGCGACTCAGAGGACAATGCGGTGAAAGTGGAAAGAGGCAGATGTCAAACACTCTGGAGACCACTTTCTATGATGTTCCCACGAGCAGACAGAAGAGAAACACCAGGGTCTGGATTGTGGCACCCATCGCTGTTGCTGTTCACTTCTCAGAAGATCCTGCAGCACTGTCAGGGCCTCCCTGCTTCCTGCTCCCTGCTCCCTGCTCCCTGATCTGATTTAGGAAAAGAAGAAAAAGAGAAACTTTTAAGAGCTATGACAACCTTATTAGTACAAGAAATATTGAAGTACTTTAGTAAACTACTTTTAGTAACTACTAATACCATATTGGGGAAAAACTACTAGTCATATTTAAAACCTTCGCTAAAGGGATAGTTCACCCAAAAATAAAAATACCAAACCTGGAACAATTAAGTGTGAGTAAATGATTACAGAACTTTTGTTTTGGGCTGAACTGTCCTTTAAATAAAATGATAATATGGCATACTCTAATATACTTAAGGTATTGAGAGTAAAAGTAAAGGTATACAGTATTGTTATGATTCAAGAGGGTGGTTTTGCATTAATATTACTGCTGCTCTGATGTTTATGTTGCAGTGTGCTTCTAAATTTGTTCAAGTTTTTTAAATTTAAAGTTGCCAACTAAATATACTGTTGATTAGTTTAATCTACAACAATGGAAAATTTTGTAAAACACCATATCCAAGATATGTCACTCCATATAGTTCTGAATGGGGAAAAATGCGACACTCAATCACAGGAAGCCCCGCCTTCTGAATGAAAGAGTAAGGTCAGTGTCTCATTGAAGATGCCGTTAGAAGTCGTAGAGATGTGCTCTTAGGACTGCACATTTACACTGGCTGATTTAACCTGAAAAAAAAAAGCTTTTAATAACGCTATTTGTTGTGTTGAGGGACATGACTTGTCTTAAAAGGACTTAAAAAGGATAAATCAGCCTTAAGCCTTAAGTTCATCACCATCCATCTCCATTATGACGTAAAACATAAAAACAAAACTGAGCAAAAATCAAATTTCATTAACTAAAACTAGACTAAATGTCATCAGTTTTCACCGACTAAAACTAGACGAAAACAGTCATTGATAATTCTGACTAAATAAGACTAAAATGCTCAGACTTTTAGTTGACTGAAACTTGACTAGAATAAAAGTATGAACCTGACTAAAACTATAAATGACAGCTTCACACAAAGACTAAAAACCAAAATTAAAACTGGCCTCCAAAAACAACACTATATATACATATATATATATATATATATATATATATATATATATATATATATATATATATATATATATATGTGTGTGTGTGTGTGTCTGTGTGTGTATAATTCCAACCTTACTTATGAATGGTAGTCTAAGCATAACAACAACAATAACAAAAAAGTTTATATTTCCAAGGCATAACAATGTATGTGCAAGATCAACAAAAAGAAATTTTTTTAGTGACGGTTCCGCCTGCTGGCCAAACATTCTCTCTCACTGGCCAGGGCCAGCAGGGAATCCTTATGGTTGAGCCCTCCAGTTAGTTATTTATTAGATGGTCTTGAAAAGCACCATTGCACCTTTGGTACATTATAAATGTTCAGCTAGAAAAGTGCGACCACTAGGCTGCAATGTTGAAACTGAAAATGGATATACACTTTGTTTAGATGAAAATTGTTTCAAAAATAAATATTTGGAGACTGAAATAAATACAGGGAAAATGAGGGAAAGTGAGTAGAGGAGGATAGGATGTGGAAGAGAGTATTATCCCTCAGATTGTTGGCTTGTAGATAAGGGCTCTTGGCTGATTGGAATTTACTGTTACATACAATGCAGGCAGTACTTGCAGCCTCTTAATATTCAGTATGGTGCTTTGAGTCAGAATCTGAAATAGAGCAAATAATGAAAATTGAGAGTGAGCGAGAAATGTGTGGCATGCTTTGAATAAATGTCCCTCTCACAAAAAGAAATTCTGACAGGGGTAGGAAAGCTCTCTTCTCATTTGACTCTATAAAGACAAACTGGATAAAAGGAATTTGCATGACATTTTGGAATAATGTGCTCATCTAGTCAAGGTGACAGACGCAATATATAACTTTCTTAAATATGCATGGATGTGAGAGCTTCCTTATTACTCGCACGGACCATTTACTAGTATACCTCTGAAAATTGGCTTCAAATCTGCTTTGTGGGAATAGCAAGTAAGTAAGAATTAGATATGGGATGCAGGCATATAATCGAGGTGTGAAGGGGAAGTTAGCTGCCTAAATCATAAATGTAAACATATGCTGTGTGCTGTTTTATGCACATTGACATGCACATCAGTTGACCAGCTGGAAATTCAAGATTTATTAATTTAACTCTGAATCACACTATAAAAACAAATGTGCCTCATTGCTTTTGGCTGTTTTTAAACCTTTGTTAGGCTCTGATTTTCGGTTACCAGCTTTGACTTGTCCATATCGGGGCAAAAAGTAATGTATTTAATCTTTTGTGTACGTTCACAATAGTGCTCACAATTTGCAATATAAGAAGCTTTGCTGCAACACAAAGATGTTGCTCCATTGACAAAATGAACTTGTAAATAATCTTTATTTTCTTGGGTAAACAAGCTTTCGTTGCCTGTTTGATTGAAAATGCAATATCCAGTGTTACATTATTTGCAGTGTTGAATCTCCCTTGGCTGATGTTTTCCTAACAAATTGAATTGCTGTTAAGCATGTATAGTATGTTACTGTGACAATTATTTTAGCTGGAAGTTTTAAGAGGCAAATCGATTATAAGTGTCCCCGACTTAGTGAGCACACCAACATTTGTATTCAGAAGCCAATTCTAATGCTTCCTAATACTAATAGGTAATATTTCTGGGTTGAAATTGCCAATGTGGTGCAGATGGCTGCCAGGTAACATCTTAATTCACATTTTACACCCACTATAACTTGTATGTCTTCTTCAAATTATACTGCCTAACCACTCACTTAATAATCCAGAGTAGCACCAAATAATGATCACCTTCTATTACAGCCTCTTCAGACAGGAAAGGCCCGTATGATTTTGAAGGCCACTTTCTAACACAGACAGTCCTTGAATTGAGTAGCACTCTTTACTTTGGGGTTTCAAGTTCGATTAAATGCAAAATATTTGTCATTGTGTAAGTGCCATGCACTGCAGATTCAACATGAAGAAGGAAGATATTGATTTTGATGTTAACACACAGCAAATAAATAATGATTTACATGTTAATCCCTATTTAGGTCTAATTTTGCACATTTGTTTAATCTCTAAAATAGATTATTAAAAAATGATTTAATAATTTAATGTTTCTAAAGCTGTCCTTATGTCAACGTTTTACATGTGTATCAGTGTCTGTAAATACTAATCAGATCAGACTGTTAGTTGAGATGATAATTTTCTGCATTTACCTTCTATTTTGTGCATATTTAATTTATATATATATGTAATATGGCATCATCAGAAAAGCAAAGAGACTTGGCCACAGCCAAGAAGTAGTCTCCCTTACGCAAATAAAATATATTCCTTAAAATGTGAATGATTAAATAACATAACAGCACATTATAAATTATACATACTAATATATTGTGTTAACATATTACAATATATTGGATAATACACAAGGAATTACTGCTTTAATACATTATATTGAAAAATATGTCACAATATATGGTGAGTGTGACTTGACCAAGAACAACATGTTCCTGGATCAACATCCTTGTTGATCAAGGAACATCATTCCAGTCAACCAATCAGAATTGAGAGATAACTTTTCAAGAAACGTCAGTTTTAGGGTTGCAATCAGGATTAGGTGCTTTTATGCCCTTGTTAATAAGATCTAATTTCCCTCTGATTTTAGGAATAAATTATAGGTAAGGTTAAGTTTAGGGGTAGGGATTTGGTTAGGTATGTATTTTTGGATAGCAATGTTGATCCAGGAACATGTCTTACTTGGCAAAATCATGGTGGCCGACAATATATTTACTTATAAATTACAATATATTTCATTTTATATTCAGTAAAACACTTATAATATATAGATGTGCATGTGATAAGATGTTACTGCCTATGTAAAATATATTGAAAATATTTACTCATGCAGAATATACACACATATATGGAAATTTATACTCAATTTTTTTTTTACAATTTTGCTAGTTTACAATAGCATAAACTCACCTGCTCATAATGAAGTACTTAGTGAACAGACTATCACTATGCTGAACAATTCACAGCCATTAACATGTTTTGGCCAATCCTCTTCCTAAACACAGGCTCTACTCTTCTGCACAGTAGTAACCCCACAAACGTACACATATCAGAATCACTTTTACATTTCAAAATAATACAACATTAAACACTACAAGATCTCCCCCTAATATTGAACAAAAACACAATATCATTTTGTATTTTTTTTAACAGTCAGAAGCAAAGCATGCTGGGGACTAGAGGTCTGCTTTAAAGGCACAAAATGTAGGTTAATGCTACTAGAGGGTGGATATTCAAAACAAGCAAAGAAACAAAGTTGTTGGATGGCGCTGTGACTGAGTGTGTAATCATGGGAGTTGTCATCTTTGTCCCCACAGCCGATGCAATCCAATGGGACTTGCAGAAATCATGTTCATGGATGAGCTAATGATTTATTAACGGGGCGGACTGGCCATCTGGTCATTTTGGGGAAGTCTAGAATGGTCGTCTGACGGCCGTCGGCCTGGCTGGTTCATCATCAAAGAAAAAATGTCTGATAAAGTGACATTGATGGCTGGCAAAAAGGGGCGCTTTGCAATCTATTTTGCTTATAAGAAACATTGTCGCCAAGTCTGTGGTTTTCCAGTGGAATTGGGCTACTTTAACACTGTTGCAGGCTGTTGTTTTTCATGTCCTCGGGTTGAAATACGACCAAAATAAAGTAATATTTATCCCCTGAAAATGAAAATTTTACAAGGGGAACCCTGCCAAAACACGTGTATTTTATCCCTGGAAGCTACAAGGGGATGCCCCTTGAAAGCAAGCACCATTCTGCTCTTTTTATGTAGATTTCAAGTATTATAGTTCATACAATAATACATTTATTTAAATCCTCTGTTGAAAAAGGAAAATAGAAAGCATCACATAATTTGCAATGGTTTTACTTATTATAATGAAAATTGTATTAGTTTTAATGGAAACTTTAATGGCGCCTGTTGGTCTAATTGGTCAGCTTTTATTCTTGGCTTTTGTTAAAGTTACTAAATCCTAATATATGTCCCAAAACACGTTACATGAAACCATTATTTAATAGTTTTAATGGTAAAAAAAATTATGGTTTGTAATGTTTGTAATGGTATTTGTAGAGGAAATCATTCAAATTTATGTGATGTTTTCTATTGGTTTTGTCAGCAGGGTCACCATGGGTTTTGTGATGTTATCTGCCATAAATGCAATAGGATTGACACATTCACGCAATGACTAAACGGCACAATATGTAAGATTTATAAATATATATATATATAAATCTTACATATTGTGCTGTTTAGTCATTGCGTGAATGTGTTTGTGTGTATACATTCACATTTATATGGGAGCATCTATGTGCAATATACAGTATACACAATTATAAGATTTATCTTTGTGTTCATTTCTAAAAATATTTGAATGTATCAATATATAGCCATATATTATCAAAGCATACACTGCTGGATATTGAAAAATATAAGCATTAGATGGATAATGTAATATATCACATTATATTTTGCAGTAAATTCCCATAGTTTTGTTCTGTAAGGGCTGGCATCATCACCGAGCTTGATATCCTGATCTCTCTGATACTGGAAATCGGGTTGAACTCTGTGATACTGAGTTGAAACACTCCCTAAATTGTGATTTTGGTGTGTGCCAAATTATCTGATGGCACCAGAATATCTGAAGACCTGAAAGAGCTGTTTTTCCTTCACAGCAAGATATTTAGAGTATGTCCTCTGAGCGGGGGCAGTGTGGTAGGCTGTATAAATTGCAGAACAAAGCAGAGATAATGACCATATGGGTCATTTAGAAATGGAAGAAAGCTGCCATTATTTTCAGTCATAACTAGAACAGTAAAATAACTAACATCTTCAAGAATTGGCTAAAAACACATCTCTTCCATCTTTATTTGACCCTTTAACTCTAGCAATCTCTATTCTAATTATATTCTTTGAAAAAATACATTGCCCCATTTTAGACTTGCACTATATTCATTTAATAACTGCTTGTTTTCTTAAAAAAGAAAGAAAAAAACTAACTCTTGCTTCTCTATTCTTTTTTCTTTTCTATCTATTCCTTTCCTTTTTATTTATTATACAATTAACAAAAGCAAAAAGGGCTCTAACACTAGTTGTGCTATTATTTTTCTATTCTAACTCTTTTCTTTTTATTTATTATATAATTATATATATGTGGATTTTATCGCTTTGGATAAAAGTGTCTGCTAAATGTAAATGTAAAATCAGGTCCTTTTCACCTGTGTTCTGTTGAGATGGCTTGAGTCATATCGTCAGACAAAGCAAGGTTCATATGTGTCTGCTTGTCTGTATCAAAGTGATGTTACAGCAATCATATATTGTTCCTAAGCCCATATTTAACAGATAAAAGATAGTGTGTGCGCGCTGACAAAGTAAGAAGTGTTTCCTCTAACTCATCCGCTGACCTGTGCGCCAGCTGACCGACCTCTCCATCGGTGTTCTGCTTCTGAACATCATAAATCAGCATGAGGGGGCCGTTTCCTGTCTTCCTGCTCGGCTCGAGCTGCTGCCCGTGATGCTCACCGGTCCGTCAATGCGGTCCGTGCCACTGCCACCGATGAATCACATTAGGAGGATAATGAACCATTTAATGACCTGTGTGTTGATTTATCAGATGCTCTGGAGAGGGCAATTTAAAAATATAACGCCATAAGTCACAGAGTGGCTCGCCGACATGTCTTGCTAAGCCTTTCATGGCCTCCACAGCCTCACATTGTCCGAACGTTAATCAGCGTGTGTTTAGGGGACGCGGAATCACGGCCCACTTCTCATGCAGGGAAGCGGTCAGTTTTACACCCCCTGCTCAGACTCTACTCTCCTTTCTGCGGTGACATATTGAGCCCTGGCAGAGTGAGACAGAGATATTTCTAGCTTCTGCTCAGAGCACTCCTCAATGGACTGCTCATCATTAGGATGAGAGATCTGACACAGCATGCAGCTGCACTGGGAGATTTCATATGCTCCTCAGGGCTAAGCTTACTAAATTGCCTCTGCTTGTTGTGCTTGTGGAATAAATACAGCTCTGCGAGACATATTTTTCAAATCCTAAATGTCGGTTCTGCTCGTACAATTTTGCCCGGACCAAAATAGGAACATGTTGCATTTACATACACATTTATGTTTTTCACAGATGCTTTATTATTACAAAAGTGTGTGTTGAGATTATTTTGGAGTACTGAGACTGAACCTCCACTGCGACTATGTGCACAGCAACTACTGCTGATTACTACTGAAAATTTATGATTATTTTCATCAGTTACAGCTCATTAGCTCTAGCATTCTGCATGTTTTAAGTCAGACAGATAAAGTAGTTTGGTATAAGATTTACATACATTTGATTTTATTTTTTATTATTATTATTATTAATCATCAAGAGAGATAAAGAGAAGGAAGATTTTGTGTGGTTCAGCTGTTCAATATTCAAAATCCTTGTCCTTGTGAGGGCATTTATTTTTTGTCCCCATGAGGAAAACAGCTTATAAATCAAACAGAATGATCTTTCTTGAAAAAAAAAAAATTCTGGAAGTTCTGTGTGAGGTGTAGGTTTAGGTGAAGGGTTGTAGTAAGGGAACAGAAAATACTGTTTATACAGTATAAAAACCATTATATCTATGGAATGTCTCCATGAAACATGGAAACCCATGTTATGTGAATGTGTCTACTAAAGAGCCAGTCATTCTACACATAGCTCCATTGACTTTCATTTAAATGCATGCAAATGAAGGAGACAGGAAACGCAAGCTCAGGCAAATCCCACAGTGTTCCAGAGTTCAAGTTTGGTGAACTCTGTTTTGTGAGTTGATATCAAATGAAGATGTGTGACCAGTAGAATACTGAAATGTTCAAGTAACAGCTGAAAACTCATCTTTTTAGAAACAACAACAACAACAAAAAACATTCTCTTTAATTATTCCTTCTTTTTCTAGCTTGTACTTATTTGAACAATGTCTAAAACAAGCACATCCTGTGTCTGTTTGCCTCTTTAAGAAGAATCACTTATGTATACCCCAGTTGTAAGTCGCTTTGGATAAATGTGTCTGCAAAATGACTAAATGTAAATGTAAATGAAAAAAAGAATGCAAGTTTTAAATCTGCAGGACTGGAGTGTTACAGTAAATTGAAGTAGAATACATACTTTTACATTTTGGATATATTATATGTATTATATATACATTTATATTTATGTTTACATTTAGTTATTTAGCAGGCACTTTTTTCCAAAGTGACTTAAAAAGTAGAAGTACCGCTCTTTGAAACATCTGCAATAAATTATTAAGATTAAGTTATATGTGTCTATCTGTTACGTTTCTCTTATAGATGGTATACTTTACTCACTCTTTATTGGTTGATTTGTTCTTTATAAAAATAAATAGAAAAACCAATGCAATCGTTTTTTTTTTGTTTTTGTTTTTTTACAGGATGTGTTGGTTTTAAGTCAGATTTTCTATTC